>NC_142659.1:29616600-29918000 GCF_026168435.1 Sesamum indicum | reverse complement strand
CTTGTTTCCTAATTTGGATTATTTTTTATTTATTTAAGGGAATAATGAATTTAAATTATGATGGGAAATGGTGAGGGGAAAGGCGAAAGTAGAGCGTGTTTTACGGTGCAAGGACGAATAAGCAAAAGCTGATGCAACGCCACGGTGGCATGTCTGTTAGCCGTTAGATCACCATGCAAGGGCTGGGATTCAATTTCTTGATGAGGTAGGTTTTTTTATTGCAATAACTGCAAGAGAACTGTAGAAGAAGTGGCAGGATTTTCTGCTAAAACAAAAAAGGAAAAATCAGTTCCCCCACCCCCAACCCCAACCCCAACCCCACCCGGCCCGGCTACACTAACACTGACTCCTACAGTCAACTACTATAGTAAGTGTGTGTTGTGTGTGAGAGAGAAAAAATTGGTAGCGTGGGGGGTGGATGTCTTAAATTGAGGTTGCAGAGGGGTGGTTGCAGTGGCCGATGGCGGCGTTTGCAGGGCTGTGACTTTAATGCATCCACAACACAACAATTCAACTCATCACCATCAAGACTCAGAGAGAAAGAGATAGAGAGATAGAGAGAGAGAGAGAGAGAGAAAGGGAAACCCAACGAACTCCTTTCCATCTCTCCATTCTGGAACCTGAATAATTCCGAAGTTTTGATAGTGAAAGAAGCTGCGAGCAGAGAACAACACTTCAAGAATCACAAGCACACACACACACACACAGAGTAGTAAGTACTTCAGCCAGCACAAGGAACTCTCCAGTCTCTTCCCACGTACGAAATACACATATATGTACATCTATTTCATATAAGTATGATTAATGTTTACTGTATATAGTGGTAAATTAAAACTAGCTAGCTAGTCCCATAAATCGACATATTGCAAATTTACAAAATAACCCACACACACACACTAACACACACAGTGGCTCGGATCTTCCTAGGAAACGCTACTACATGATAATTACCCTTCCTCTACCCGGACCCCTCTTGCCCGAATAAGTCCTTTTTTTGTGTTTGCTATGGATTTGCTCTCAAAATTGAGGTTGAACTTAGCTTGTAGTAGGGTTGGAAAATGTCCGAGTTTTTCTCACTAGGTGGTGGTAAAGAACAAGACCAAGATCAGCAAACAGACAACAATAATAGCTTGTTCCTGTTCAAGAACGAGGAGATCTATAACAAGGGTTTTGAACTATGGCAGCAGTACAATCAATTGCACCAACAAAG
Organism: Sesamum indicum; assembly: GCF_026168435.1. NCBI lineage: Eukaryota > Viridiplantae > Streptophyta > Magnoliopsida > Lamiales > Pedaliaceae > Sesamum > Sesamum indicum. The sequence continues at coordinate 29,916,790 of NC_142659.1, read as the reverse complement.
GCTTGTCTCTCAGCAGCAGCAGCAGCATCACAGTATCCAAGATGTTCACTTTTCCATCGGCCCGAGTAATATTGGTGATGAGCCTTCCGATTATAGCTACGGATCAGCAGCAGGTTTTAGGGTGATGAATCAAGGTAGGGGTAAGAACGACGCCGGGGTGAACTGTCAAGATTGTGGCAACCAAGCTAAGAAAGATTGCGTGCACATGAGATGCAGGACTTGCTGTAAGAGCCGAGGGTTTCCGTGCCAAACCCACGTGAAGAGCACCTGGGTTCCGGCGGCTAAACGCCGCGAGAAGCAGCAGCAGCAGCCGGGTTCTAATTTGCAGCAAGATCAACAGCAGTTGACCGTCGGAGGGGAAAACCCTAAACGGCTGAGAGAAAATTATCCAGGTGGAGGTAATTCTAGTCTTGCTACACCACTACTATTTCACGTTTAATTGTACTCCACCCGTCAGGTGATGTTGTAGGTTTTATTACACCGAAAATCGGGAGTTTTTCAGACATGGGCTCCATCGATCTGATCGATGGGGTTTTCAGTTCTTGAAAAATAGGTTATAAGTTGGACTCAGAACTCTAATGCTTCATAAATTCTATGCAGGACAGGAAAATAATTGAAACCACATGAACTCTAGAATAATTTATGTATGGTAAAATCATTTGCGTGATATGAATGAACCCCAACTTCCCGAGCTTAAACCACCACAATCTTCACCTTTCCCTTTCTCTTTACTCTTACAGAGTAAAGCTGACGCAAAGAAAATCTGTGAAGAAAAACACTTATTAGATTTTTCACTCAAGAGATTTCTTGATCCGTACGAGGAAGAAAGAATCTTACATATATATATATATAATTCTTTGTTCTGATCAATGACTAGGGTTTCGTGAGTTGGGACGACATCTCCCACCAGAAGTGAATTCTCCAGCCTTATTCCGCTGCGTGAAGGTCAGTGCAACAGACGACGCCGAGGAGCATTTTGCTTATCAGACGGCTGTCAACATTGGTGGGCATGTTTTCAAGGGAATTCTCTACGATCAAGGCCCTGAAAGCCAGTACAGTGGTGGTGGGGGAGAGAGCTCCTCCGCCTGCGCAGGATCATCACAACAGTCGCATGATCTCATCACCGCCACTACCAACCAGAACGTCACGATGCTTGACCCTTCAATTTATCCCCCTCATCTCAGCGGTTTCATGGCGGGTACGCAATTCTTCCCACCACCAAGGCCTTAAGAAGTAGAAATTTGGTAGCTACTGATCTTTTGAAAAGGGTCGTCTACGTTAATAGATTTCTTTCCTTCTATTCTAGCTAACTTGAGATTGACATAATTTGTTATTATTGGTGATATCTAAGCCTATTCTAAGCAACCAATGAAGAAAAAAGGTGGACCAATTCAAGAAGGGTGCATGTAAGAAGAGATCAAATGGATCTTGAATCTTGGTCCGCATCGCATTCGCATGTTGTTTATTATATTTGTTCGAATTTCAATTTTGATTTTGTGCATTGATTCGTTAACTTAGATATTAAGGTTGTTGGTTTGCTCCATAACCCTTTTTTACTGTTTGGTTTTTGGTAATTTGTGCATACATATGGATGTGTGCAATTCGCAATGCTGTATGTTAATTTTTCAACATTCTTTTTGCGTTTCTTTCTTCTCGGTCCTCAGCTCGATGCTGCCTTTCCTCCCTTTTATCCGTTTTCTTGCCACATTATCTGGAGTGATAGATTTGAATCAAAAAAAAAAAAAAAAAAATTCAAATAATTTGATATTATAAAAATTTGAAATTCATCATTGTTCAACAAAAAGATTTATTACTAGAAATTCAAAATTTATTATTTCAAATTTGTCAATCCAAATATAGATTCTCTATCATTCATGTCCAAAACTAGCAAAATGACCTCCATAATCAACCAACGTCATCACCTTAAGTCACATACCTATATATATATAGGTAAAATAAATATGTAGGTGTTATCACTCATAGAAATTAATTATTGAGGATGGGATGGTGTTGTCCTAAATGTTGATGTTTAATATTTCTGCAAGTGTATATGTATGCATGTGATGCCTATTATAATTGCACATGGATGTAAATGTTGCTCTAGTCTAAGGTAGACATAATATGGTAAGATTAAATTAGCTAGATGAGGTTTTTATATAGATAGGCTGCTAGATTTGCATTGCATGGCGTCTATACGTGAAATGTAATAAGAGATGCAACACCAATTTTAAGAAAATCCACAAGGGGTGCAATGTGCATAGAAAATAGTAACATTTAGAAACTTTCCCTTCATTAGTATGCATAGATCGAGCTATATTTTGAAATTTTACATCTTTTCTATAAGATCTTTTGAGCTTTTTGAAATTTTATATCCCATAGACTTTTATTTGTATTTCACTTTTATCCTATATGATTCATGTCGACATTCCCCCCCTAAAGGTAAAATATCTAATTTATGATTTTAAATTCTCATAGTTTAATGAATTTTTCGATTACCATTACAATAGGAAGAGTTTGTAATAATGTCAAACCCTTTTTAACATATCATCAATCTTATTTTTTAAAATAAAATTCAACTAAGCTTTTAAAGCTTAATCATAAGATGTGTTTGAAATAAGTTGAGTGAAACAGCATGTGGCATTAAGAGTGTTGCCACAAACAATTAAAGTAGTATTTATTGAGTAATTAATTGAAAGCGTGATCAAGATTTAAAAGGATGGCCATTTTCTGGAGTTGTGGAACTACCTTCTTCTTTTGTATGTATAATTATTTATCCTCAATTCGGCTACGACGTTGTTCGAGTTATTACAGGGAGTTGGGGGAAAAGTTGAAAAAACTGCGGGAATATTATATATATATAGTATTTAAGTCTTAATTAGTATTTAGGTTGATCATTTAACTTTACTTTGGACTTTGGATCATAAGAATGGCATTATTACACCCTCAACCTAGTACATCTTGCACCAGGTCAAATTTAACATGTCCGGAAGATCAATAGAATATGATTATGGGGCATATATATTTATATTTATATATGCTTCGTGTACTAGGATTTTTATATATCTTTGGTGTTAATTTTCTTATGATCATGTGTTATAAATTAAAGAAAAAGCACAAGGAACCTAATCCCATCCCATGAAATTTTTGAGGAAATTTAATTTTGAGAACTAATTATGATTTAATTTGTATATGCGTTTATCATCGCGCGTTGCAAAAATCTTGAACTATATCATCAATTTTCAAGTATATTAGAGTAAATTTTTGTCGTTTTTTCTGAGTGCTAATTCTTATATGTAATTAAATCAACACATTACAATTCAATTAATATGCATTTATTTCAATTTATTGGAGAGTATGGGTTGCTGCTTCCATCTCCAGGTAATTAATTGTGGTACAAATTCCACTAATTATAATTCCCATATATATAATGCTATGTATCTTCTTCTTTCTTCTTCTCATTCACTACTCAGCTCCATCAATTAATGTCATCAATTATACGTATAAATATTAATCATTAATTATTCATCTTAATTTATTATCATCGCCGTCGGACTATAATTAATTGTTTGTACTTACATAATATTGTGAACTGGGCGTCCACATGAATTGGTTGTATTTTTCCCCAATGTTGGACGAATGGAGTCCTCATCGGTTGTATTCATATGTAATTAATTGTACGTCCAGAAGTCGTGGTACCAAGAAATTCTAATTTAAATTGAATTTGGATGGATCTGAATTAATTATATATATGACAAATATAATATACTTTTTATATAATTAGCATACAGTTTAAAAAAAAAATTATCAATCACACAACAAATGTAGCACCCTCTATGATGCTATGTTTTATTACCACTAATTATTACACACCCTTCCTAATTGTAATCTGTCATGTTAGGGTTTTTAACCAATAAAATAAATTTTATTTTTAACAATACAATATATGAATATCATAAAATATCGTAGGCATCGTCAAAAGGGTATATTTACTCTCGATAGATTCACGCATATACGCAACCTAAAAAGAAAATAGTGAAGAATTTGACTGTACAAAATTTTAAATGCAATCCCACTAAATACTAGTGTGTTCAAGAATCTCATGGTTTAACTTCCAACTTCAGGAATCACGATTGATCCACCTAATAAGAGTGATGGTACGACTAGAAATCTAATGTGATTAGTCACTGCGATCTAAACATCTCACATTAGGCATCTTTTTTATAAATTTAGTCATGTGTTGAAATTTTTGGTTCCCTCCACACTGTAATAGATCTCATCTTTTGACATATAACTATGAGTCATTAGGATCAAAATCGTAACTACAGGACTAAATTTGTCAAAAAAGGACCAAATTAATGTGAGATGTTCGGGATTAAATTTATTAAAAAAAAAGAACTAAATATGTAAATATTTGAATGTTTTACCAAAATTACAATTTTACCTAAATATTAACTAATATTGAAGAGTAGTGTTTGAATGTTTTTATAAAATTAAAGATTAATTATATTTAGACTTCCTCCGACAATATAAAATTACACTTATCTTTCAAAAAATAATTTTAGAATTATACTGACACCCCTTCCAAAAATTCACCATTTATATTTAGCCTTATTTTTGTTAGGATTGGAACAAAAATATTAACGTCAGAAAAAATAATAACATATATATATATTTAATTGTATCCTATTTAATAATCCAATGTAATAATTTTGTACTTGTAATAAGAAAAAAAAATATGATAATGTCATTTCATTTATATACATTGCATTTATCCCTTTATTAGTACAAAATATACATATGAATGTTTGATTAGGACCAAAATTAAAAAAATATTATTTTTGTCCAAATTCTAGTTAAAGTGGGTCAGATGTAAGTGGAGAATTTTTGTATGAGGTATAAGTATAATTTCAAAAAAAAAATTTAAAGAAAAAGTGTAATTATATATTTTTTGGAGGGGTGTGAGTTTAATTAAACCTAAAATAATCACCACGAGAGCTTAAAAAAAGGGTAAATTAATTTCAGATACAATATTAGTTTGAAAGACATTTTGTCTTAAAACGTAAATAACTCATTAATTAAATCAAGTATAAATAAAGTAAAATAGTACAATTAAGCGAGTATAAATCTTCTGTATCAAATTACAAAGCCCAGTAATGGGGGACAGAATGTAAAGGCGACTTCTGTACCTGGAAAGGAAGAAACGTGAAAAAGACATACACGATTTAATTAACAAACAGCGGACCCGATCGGATCATTCGTAGCAAGACGATTTGAGTGGCATCGTCCCCACGGACTCGTCACACAGAAACCGGTTACGCTGCATCAGAAACGTAAGAAGGTCCCATCCATGGATGATGATCACAGTAAAGGTAACAACACCACAGTCGACTCTGCCAAAGCCGACCGATCCATTTGGCTTATGAAGTGTCCGCCTGTTGTATCTAAGGCCTGGCAATCCTCCGCCGCCTCCGGCGACTCGCCGCCCCTCGCCAAAGTCGTCGTCTCCCTCGATCCTCTCCAATCCGAGGACCCGTCCGCTCTTCAAGTAAATATCGCTCTCTTTTTCCCTGTGTACGATCTATTTGTTTGATGTGACATTCGTGTGCCTTTGTTGAGTGATTTGATGAGATTTTGCGGTTTTTATTTAGTTTGAACTAATTGTGTATTGTATAGGGATGTGATTTCCGAGATTAATTTTATAATATATGTGGGTCAGTTTACCATGGAGATGGCGGGGAATGAGGTTGTGAACATGCCCAAGAGTTACTCTCTCAATATGTTTAAGGATTTTGTTCCCATGTGTGTTTTCTCCCAGACAAATCAAGGTGAATCATCTTTATTTACCGCTTTCTCTTTCCCATCTTTTCTCCTATTTTGGTGAGGTTTTAATACCAATTAGTTGTTGCCTAATTCTTCGGTATCCAAGTTACACGCATTCCTCTTTTCTTCTCATTGGGTGGTTTGTTTTATTGTTTTTTCTGATTCTCAAAATTTTGGATCTCAGATGACGTTAATTTTGTGCAGTAATGAGCTTATGAATGGCCTTAAACTCCCATTGTCGATGCATTTACGTATTAGTAAGGATTTCTGTTGCATGAGATTGTGAATAAGCTGTTTGCAATGCGCGGTTTTGTATCATGTTATGATATGTTACTTTAAAATTTGAATTTGTGCTGATGCTACTTTAAACAATGAGCTGCTAATAATATATGGTTTATAAGATTGTGAAGAACAATGGATGTTAGATCTGTAGCTAGTGATGCTGTGTTACGGAAGTTTGCCCATGGATTTTGGATCTGTGATCCTATAAAGGAAACTATGGAAGAATTGTTCAATTATAAATAATGTTTCTCATAGCAAGGCTGAAAATAGTGATATACAAGGTTGATGCTAATAAGATTTCACCCCTTAGGCCTTGGCAGTAAATAAAAAATAAACTGACTTTTCAATCAAATTGAACTCCTAACAAGCAAGCATTTGAAATTGCCAGACGTTAGGTAGTTGGGAAGCTAAAACGCTCAAATGCTTCAATGAATAAGAGATTAACTGAAATATCCAGTGAAAATTAGATCCTAGGCAATGAAAAGTTCTTTGAGTGGTTTATGCAGTTGATTGGGCCGTATGCTAGTTCGTGGTTGGGCGGTACAAAGGGCAGAACTACCTCTTTTCTCCTTAACCGCCTGGGGTCATGTGTTGAGTGGTTTGCTTCTGATCTAGGTTTTACTACGGAGGGCTAAACTGCTATACACCTAAATTACATGATGACAACTTGGTCTGTTTACAGGGGATGGTTGGGTAGGGCAGATTTGGCTCATCAGCTGCTCTGCTAGAACAAGCAAGGTTTACGTACATCTTCCTCTATGTCGGAACATGTTTTTTTTTTTTCCTTCTATTCTTGTTACAAGTGCAAGACACTTAAGATCATTAAGGAAGTAATAGCTAAGGAAAAGGCCGGGCTTCTGAACAATATGATAGGTGAAGAGCAAGACTTTCTTTCTCGGGAGTATTTTTCATTTAGGAATTTTAGCTCGTTGTTGTGCATAACTTGCTCAGATACTAGTGCTGTACTCACTTCTCCAAGCCTTTTTACCATGTTCTTATTTACCATATCATGCTACCTAATATGATGATTTCATGTAATTTAGATGAGCTTCATTTTGATTGTTGCTGAATTTCAAGTGCTGGCTTGATGAAGTAACATGAATGCGCAACTTTCTGTAAATGTTTTTGCTACCCTTCTATTTATCCTGCATAATATGTGTAGCCAAGTTGGCTGGAGGTAACTGGTCATTGTTTTGTTTGTCAGTTCTCTATCTATTGTTATGTTTTCTTTTAAAGGAAGAATTGCTGTGGAAGGGAAAATGGAGCACAAATTTGACATGAAGCCCCACCATGAGAACATTGAAGAGTACAGAAAAATGTGCCGGGAAAGGACAAATAAGTCCATGATCAAGAATAGACAAGTCCAGGTCATGGATCCACTTTGCTTTTTATTTTTGCCTCTCTCGAGTAGCTTTTTTTTTTTTCTTTTTAATCCCTTTCTTCTTCTTTTGACATTTCATGCTAAAATTTTGTTGCCCTTTTTTCCCCCTTTTTAAATCAGGTAATTAATAATGATAATGGTGTGCACATGAGGCCCATGCCTGGGATGATGGGCTTCATTACGTCAACTTCAAAGGTAATTGGGACTTTTTTAACTCTGCATCTTGCTATATCTTATTTCACTTTATTCATGTTCAAGGACTGTGAAAATTTAACATTAGTTCCTGAGAGAACTTGTTAAATAGGAAATGTTAACTTATGAAGCATGGAACTGATGAGTGATATTCTAATTCCTCTGGGATGAAGTGGCGTAATCGGTTAGAAGGGTACTAATGTCTGAAATACTCTTACTGCAGCATGACATGAGTAGAAAGTTCAACCATAATGTTTTTGCCATGGGGGGTTGAGGCACTATAATATAATTCTGAAGCAGCAATTTGCATGACAAAACCTCTGGATTCTGTGGCTGTGCTGTGTGTTTTTATCTTATCATCAAATGGAAGCATCATATAGCAATTTGTTGTGATTCCTTTCAACACTGGAAAATGGAGTATGAATATATGTTGACAGAAAAGCCTATGGAACTATGGAGAAGGACTTGAATGTTGGAACAGGTGGCATTTTCCCTAGAGGGAGTTTTCTATTGAAACTATGTGATACACTAGTGACTAATCATCATCAAGATTTCATTCTGCTTCCCTTGTGTCTGAACAAACTTTGTTCAAGGTGCCTATTATTACTTTGATATTTGGACAGAATCAGAATTCTTAATAAGTTAATACTGCATCTCATAAAATGATGCTTATAACAAAGATGAAGTCAATCTATGCATTTTGGGATCGGAAAGCCAGGGGTTTGTTGCTGCTCGGCCATGACATATTTAAATTAATATATTGATACTCATTCACTTACATCCTACTAACTCTTAATTGTTTGATTCTAAGAACAGAAATTGTAATTTTAAATTTATTGTGCCCTTGTGCAGGATAAGAAGAAAGCAGCTCCAGTTAAGAGTTCAGAAGTGAAAAGAACCAGAAGGGATCGTGGGGAGCTGGAAGATATCATGTTTAAGCTTTTTGAAAGGCAACCTAATTGGGCTCTGAAGCAGCTTGTTCAGGAGACTGATCAACCGGCGGTACTCCTCTGCTTATCATTCTATTTTGTAGAAAGCCCGAGAACTAGATGGGTTGTGGATATGCTGATGGATGGTTTCTGTTGTTTCTGGTGTTATTTGATAATCCTGCTCCTTACATGGACACAAATATTTTTTACAAGTTCTTTTTGCTATAAAGCTCACTGTATATGATATGCTTGTTGGTTGGCAATTCTATTCTGTTTTTAATTTTGGGGCTAATGCATCTCTTTTTCTGTATCTTTCTTCACAGCAATTTTTGAAGGAGATCTTGAATGAGCTCTGTGTATACAATAAAAGGGGAACGAACCAAGGTACATATGAGCTCAAGCCAGAGTACAAGAAATCTGTCGTGGATACCGGTGCCGTCTAATGACTGGCATCATTGTATATTAGATTGCAAATGAAGAGAAATTATTGTTATTTTAAGAAAAGGAGACCAGTCTTTAGTGCTGCATATCTGTCCCTTAAGATGTGGTGACATGGGTGGATATACTAGTCTCGCGGAACTCAAGAAAGGAATAGAGTGATGTCAAAGAAGCGTGTAGTTGCTAACCATAGATCGTGTATATTTATGGATTAAGTTGCCACCTATTTTTACTTCATTGAATGCTCATCAGAGTTAGTTTCTTGGTAAATTATGCTTGACATTGTTTCTCTTCTCTTTACTCCCATCTTTCATTAATGTGGTGTGGGTTTCTAATAATGTTTACCTATGAAGATTCCTATGTTTCCTATGGAGAAAGTTACAATTACATGGATTTATTTTGTATCTAATATCTTCTCCTTACATGACTGTCTACTAGTTGTGCATTAGGTTGGGTCATCAATCAAATTGCAAATGAACAATATAAAAGTATTGCATTTTAGTGCAACATGCCTATTCTGAAATGTTGTTTATTGAAGGAGCATTAATAATGTAAACTCATTTGAGTTTTGGCAGCTTATAATGGAATATAGCAAAAGACATGCCCTTCTGCTAGTCTTGGAATATCTTGGTCATGGTTATGCCAGACAATTATAATTATCTTGTATTTTGATTGTGTTCCTATATTACGTTTTGGTGTCTTGTTAGGATGCATTGCTTTAGTGTAAAATTATAATTGTAGCTTGAGATAACTACTTGAATGGTAGAGGTGTATTTATACAAGTAATTATCTTATTGAGGATACAATAATCCGGATTTAGTGAGACTTTGAATTTACAAGGGAATATTTGAACTTAATTCATTTATTTGCTGTGTCTATGACTAGGTTGGAAAATGTCTATTCAGAACACGTAACCTTTCTTTCATTTTCTATACAAATGTATGTACAGAGTGAGATTCTGTAGTTTAATTGGAAGGAAATGAAGGTTCTTCTGTTCCTAGGCTGCAATAGATGAGGCTTCCATAATATTTGCTATCTTGAGTCACTGACAAGTTTAACTTTTGGTTGAGCAACATTTAGAGAGAGCCATTAAACCGACAATATTGCTTCCTTTCTGAAACTTATGGTACCGGCGGTTCTGTCTTGGATGTTCGTTATCGGCTCACTTTCATGTAGTGCAGCATTCATGTCAATCTGAAAGTTTGATTCCCTTAATTTGATTTCAGCATTGTTATCTAGTTCAGTTGCATCAGTCTGAAAACCTCTCTTTATGATTTGCCTAGCGTGTTGCCTTTTTGACAGTCCCATAAGGATTTGTTTCATTTGCTTGTCAGTGATGATATAGAGACTTAAATAGTGAGCATACTCTAGCAAAGCAAGATAGTTTTACGATTTCCTTAAGAAAAATTTCCGTCTTTGCTAAAGTGACTAGCATGAGATAGCTCCCCAAAATTGTAAAGATGATGTTTCTTACACTCTCCGAGGGTTCAAATTTTGATGTCATATAGGCACTGCAGTAGCAAAGTTGATTATGCTTGTCAACGAATTTTGTGATATAAGAGAAAAGCTATCTTCCATGTCACCGAATCCTTGATTTTCATTTGTCCGTGAATAAGTTACTTGGAAATCATGTGTCTTATATTAGGCTCTGCCCTTTGCAAGATCTCACTCAATTTCCATAGCAATAACATCTTTTCTCTATTTCATCAATGAGTTTCTGTTCATTTTTAACATATAGTGTCTTATGGCATCATATATCTCATTTTCGGGCAAATGGCAACCGATGTGCCCTAACCCACTGATTTTTTAGGATCATTGATATGACCAACTAGGAATCGTCTTTGTCCCCTTTGGAAGATCTTTAGAGCATGTTGAGACAGGACATGCTTGCCCTAGCTTCTCAGTGGGGTAATTTGGTACTAATATAATGACCTGACTGGAACTCTATCTTTGTAAAATGGAGGCTTTAAAGGACCCCCTCTCTCCCATACAATGCATGCAAAAAGGGAGTGTTAATAGAGACCTGTCTCTCCCATGAACATGGATGACAAATAAAAGAAGAGAGAGAGAAGGTTAGTCAAAGATTTCTTTGATGAGTTTATGGTGGTTCTTCCCCACAAGTGACTTGTCGAAAGGTCCCTGATTTTTAGGTATTACATGATACCATGATAATGGTTCAGATAGTTGTCACTCTCACTATTGCTAAAAATGGACACACTCCCCATCCCTGCTTGCTTCTTCTTATTCTAGCTGCATCCCTGGGTCTATGTTTGATCAGCTTTCTAATGCCCTACGTAATTATCAACTCTTATCTTAAAATTGAAAATGTTGGTTGTGAGCCTGACAGCAACCGTGACTTCGATTGTGATTGTACGTTAAAAACACGACAAGCTCGAGCTAATTTTCAGGGAAATTTCTTTGAATAATATTTTGCATGAGATGTTAATGAGGTTTAGCGTTAAAATGTGGGTGATCTAAATCTGAGTAAACTTTGGATTCTTGGGGATATCTGGATCTCACGCTCTAAAATGAACAATTTATGATCAAAAGATAATGGGCTGGAGCTAGAAAGCCGGCTCTGTGAGTAGCACATGGAAATATTCAGAAAGAGGGATTGTGAGATAATCTATACAAGGAAAAGCTATAGTCGTGTCCCCATCAATTTTGCTTTCGTTTTTAGAAAAATTCTTTTTCGAATCAAATTTGAATTAATTATATAACAAGTGTAATGCACTTGTTGTGTGAGTGGTGTACAGTTCAAAAAAAGTAACCAGTCATTTATACATATATCATAATTACTATGTGATTAATTTGGTTCAGCCAATTACATTACAAATGTATCACTTCACCTTTACTCTTTTTAGTTAACAACTATGCAGTTATATGCGGAAAGCCAAATTTAATTGAAAAAGATTATCTTGTGCTGAAAATAGAATCAAGAAATACTCCATAGGACAGTAATCAAGAAACATTGATCATATAATTATACTCCATACAACACCTGCCCATCATTTTTCGTACTCTATTTTGGAATCTAATGTACATAGTATGTGTAATAAAAGCATCACTTCCATCGAACTATACTAAAAGTTTTGATCAAGTAAATAATAGATCTATTCAATGTATGAAGCGCAGAAAACAAGTGTCTGAATGTTGTTTGTTTAGTTGAGGATGAGGCACGGAGGGTCACCCCGCTGCAAAAAGTGCCAAACTTGATATTAAAATCTTGACAACAATATAACAAAAACATTTCCAACATTTCTTATCACTTGTTTTAAGTCTATCAATTATATGACACGTATAAACTGAATTGTACTTATAATTGAATTGGGATCGGCCAAATATGGGTCGGGTTGGCATGGGAATTGCCAAACAGTGAAGGCGATGGATCGTCAGTGTGATGCCTGCACTCATCACTGGAGGAGATGTAGACACTTGAGGAAAAACATAGATGTTTTGTTATGTCCTTAGACTTTAGCAGCAACGCTTTAATTTCACACATCTTTGTGCATGGAATTTGGGATTCAACCAATTTATCATTAAAAAATATTATCCAGTTTTTGCTAATTTGTGAATTTTTCTCAAATTGGTTGAATTAATTTCATGAAGTGAATGAATTTATATATTTGTTATTTGAATGATATTGCGTGCAACATAGTAGTAACATATGTTAATCATAGTTTATTAATATCAACTCGGGACACAAAAAAAATGAAGTGATTACTCTTGTCCTTCTTTTGGCACTACTAAATATGTAGATTGTATCTTTTATTTTAATTAATATAGATGTGCTATGTGTTTGTTAAAAAAAATTCAATAATATCATTTTTGTACATGTCGTGTATACGAATTAAAACATAAATGATATAAGAGAATTTAAAATAAAAAATTAAATATGCAAAATATATGTAGTATAATTGGAAAAGCAGGTAGCTCAGCCGGCATGGACATAATACAATAATTCTAGAAGAAACAAGAATATGTGTGTAAAATGAATGTAAATGGTGGTGAGAAAGAAAGGGTAGATTTTTGTGTTGGTTCCGGTTTGGGGCTGTCATATATAACTGTGTGTCAGCACCACATGTCCTGTTGGTTGACCAAAAGCCCCCCACCCGCATTCACAACAAAATACTTTTAAGATATGTAAAACACTAATATATGTAAATTTGATGTGTTCTTGAATTAATATACGATGATGATGATTGGGATATTCAAAATTGCTGCATGCGTCCTCAATGAATGTAAATCCCTTTTTGGGTTTTCTACTACAAAATCGTGGTTATGATTGTGTTTCATTCCCATGTCTCTACTCAATTAACATATGTTTGTATGTGATCAGTAATTACCAAATTCCACATTCATAATTATTACCTTATTTGGATATGCTAAGCTCCAACTTACCACCTATATATGTATATATAGACCAAATCAAACCTAACCATATTATCTATATATATACACACACTTGATGTCCGAAGTTGAAAAGGCACGGATTCTTGTACAAATCAGACATTTTACCTTGAGAATGGAGTTGTCTTTTGATAAATAAACATGGTATAGCTGTATCACTATTAATGTGAAAGTTTAGAAAGAAGGAAAAAAATGGATGGTAAATTATTGAATGAGGTAGGCGGGTGAGATAAGAGCACAAGATCCTGTCGTGCAACCCCAATCCAAATATAGCTGTCAAATGACCAACACAGGAGTCAGGACCCAATTAACATCATATTTGGAGATCCATGCCAATCAAGTTTCCACCTGTATTGGTCAGGCTGGTGTCCGACCGCTAATTCATTCTGCCCCGCCATTCCTAATTTTAATATGTTTCTCAAATTGTGCTGCTCATTAATTAATTAATAATCAGATGTTAATCGGACATAACTAATTTCAATGTATGAACTGATCTTGAAACTAACAACACTTGATTCAAGTCATGATCGCTGCATATTGGTAATAATTAACCATCAATATAAATATTTATCAAAGTATTAAAATATTTTTCCCAAATACAAAGTCAAATACCATAATTTGATGGAAAAAATGCAAACTTTTATTAGCCACCAACTCGATTTTGATCTAACTCATTTACTCAGAAGCGAGATTGTAGATTTGGACAACCCTGAAAGAACAAGATTGTTCGATATGTCCCTATACTTCCTTTGGTACTTGTAGGGCCAATTATAAATGCTCTCATCTTCTGTTCACTTAAAATATGGTATATATTACTTTTAAACTTTAATTCTTGAACATTTATTTGAATATTAAATATTTTAGTTGAAGCTAGCTACTCTAATAAGATACTTCTTACATTTTCAATTGAGATATTCCGACCAAAAATTAAATAAAAAAGTCTCGACCTTAATCGAGTAGTAACTACAAATTTTGAATTTAACATAACATGGCCGTAAAAAATGAAACTACTTTTCAACTTACGAAAAAAGAAAGTCTAGCAACAAATATAGAATGCATGAAATAGAATTATTATGGATGGATGAGACATCGAGCAATCTGATTGAAATTCTAAAAGAATAATATAAATATATAGAATGATGGTGTCGCTTAAAGCAGAGGTGTTAATATTAGAGTATGTACAACCCATCTTGGAAGTTGATGGGTTGTTAATTAAATTATTACATTAAACAAACATGATTAGTCAATGCCCCCAGCTCGTGATGTATTAAAGTTTAAACTGTCCCTAATTTCCATTGATCATTATTTTCGTACAAATAACCATCAATGGGAAATAGATTTTTGTGTCCTAGAATATCATAAATTGGGGAAAAAGGAATCCTCATCTTTTCATATGTTTGGTGTGTAGAAAGCATAATAACACTTTTTCGTTTGCTGAGGACCCTATGGTAAAACACGCACTCATCACCTGTAATGAATGTTTCTTTCTTTCTATTTTTTTTTCCAGACATGATTGTCTAATTTACTTAGGTATATGTCTTTATATCCCTTGACTGGGATATCACAAGATCCAGTCGACAACTGATTTTCGATTATACCGATACATGTGATGTGATGCAGAGGTACTTGTACGGCCAATGCAAATAGAATACAATTCCCGCTGTTTATTCTTCTTTCAATTTGTGGGAAATAAGTGTTATTTATATATGCAATTAAACAATGAATATCATTTGCTATAATTGCTAGAGTACTGCATATGCATCGTGTAATCAATTGGACAATTAAGGTATCAATAATTGCTTTTTATTTTATTGAATTTATACTTACATAATAAATTTTAAATATACACTAAATATATATTAATATCAAACATATATAACTAATTAATAACTATTAATATAATAAACCAACAACTAGTATTAAATTAAAATCCACAAACCCATAGCCTAAAATTCACCAAGTTAAGCTTGGTTTGGGGTCGCATCCCTCATTAAAGTCATTTATTTATGGAATAAATATTAATTAATTGTTTCAACTCCTAATAAATATAATAGTGCCCTTCACAATGGCACAACTCTATCTGATTGGGCAAGAAATGGAGATGGTGACTTATACAATGCGTCCACTCTCTTTTCCCAATCTGATGAAGTACCTGTAGAACAGAAAACGCGCCTAGCTAGTCGGGTTGAGGCCCGATTATAGGACTCTAACGCTCAAGTCAGAAAACGGAGGTCGAAAAGATAATTTCGAGTAATAGAATTACTTGTAGATTAATTGATTACCTTAATCAGTGTAAGACTGCTCCTATTTATATAATCTTGACTTTCCTTGCGTGACCGCCACGTATCTTAATCCCAGGCCTTCACAACCTCCTAATCAGGCGGCCAATAAGGGATCATGCGCCCAGGTCGCTTTATTAGCTATATATCCACGATCCGGTCCCTTTAATCACGCCATGTTATTTCTCCTTACTCCTTATAGAATTAAAAGGACCCTCGAGATGAAATGTCGTTAATACCCTTCATTAAGGGTATCCCTGTCTTTTAGTAATTCGGCTCTCATCACTATCAATCAAGAATTATAGGACTCTATTTGCTTACTTTGATTACTTAAAATAAAATTATAGTTGTGATTATTTTTTTGAAAAATGATTGACGTTGAATTTAAAAAAAGTGATCAATCACATGATAAATATATTACGCTTACTTTGTTATTAATTTAGTTTGATCTAATTTGATTGAGTTAAAAATTTTCCTAATTTTTGTTCTTTCTACATCGATCATATGTCCCTTTAATTAATCGTATAGACAGAGAGTTAAATGGGATGGACAAGAAAATACACACAATAAATGGGGAGTTAGCAGCTAGGTAGAGTGGTCATGGGGTGGACGATCGAGACACATGGTGTAAACACAACCCCACCTCCGCCCCCTCGTGCGCGCTATACATGGATGATGGCGGCTCATCACCACCATGTAGGCCTCCCATTTTCTACCTTTCTCTTCAATTATACATGCATCCTCATTTAATACACAGCATTCTTCCATATACATACATACATGTGTGTACGTGTGTGTGTCTGTGCGTGTAGTGCGATGGAGGGTTGTCTATCTTGTCAGCCAAGAGCAAGAGCGCAGAAATTAATTAAAGGGGCTGTTCTGTATAAGAAGAGAAGAATGTGGGTTTGATTTAGGGCCCTCTTGTAGGGTCATATACCCTCCTTTCCTTCTCATAATCAACTATATTTATACCACCCCTAAACTCTACCCTTAGAATCACCATAATTCAAGACTGATCTCTTTCTCCTCTTTTCTTCTTCCTAGCTAATTGCATTGATACTTAATTAGCTCTTGAGATTGATAGTAATGGCGGATGGTGGGGGTAGTGGATCAGCCATTATTGGTAGAAGAATGTGCTGGATCCCGGAGAAATTTCAGCTTCACTTGTCTATGTTAGCCTTGCAGTTTGGATATGCAGGTTTCCATGTGGTTTCACGAGCTGCCCTTAACATGGGCATCAGCAAGATTGTCTTCCCCGTTTATAGGAACATTCTTGCCTTTCTTCTCCTCTTGCCCTTTGCCTATTTCCTTGAGAAGTACGTCCATCCTCCTAATTAATTATAATCAAAATGCCTAGCTAATCTAGCAAGCTACTATATATGATTTTCTACATTTATAATTAGTTCATTGTCACAAAATCATGATATTATACAGTCTTATCTGTTTGATATATCCATGGATCGGACAGGAAAGAGAGGCCGCCTCTTACTTGGAACTTCACTGTCCAGTTCTTCCTCCTTGCAATTGTCGGGTAAGATATATATAATCAATCTTGCCTGGGAGGACTTGTAATATGTATGTGTTGATGTTTGCAAGAATTATTTCTGAGAGATTGTTAAAAAAACCTGACAGGATTACAGCAAACCAAGGATTCTACTTGTTGGGATTGGAACATACATCACCTACTTTTGCTTCTGCAATACAAAATTCAGTTCCTGCCATTACATTTCTCATGGCTGCCATACTCAGGCAAGCTTGCCTGATTTATTACAACTAAAGTCAACATCTTTTTAACTTAGAATTAGATATTAAAGGATTTGACTTTTCTTTTTGAATTACTTTTGTACTCTTCCAGAATAGAAAAAGTGAGACTGGACAGAAAAGATGGGATCTCAAAGGTGGCGGGGACACTTTTCTGCGTGGCGGGTGCATCCGTCATCACACTCTACAAAGGCCCCACCATCTACAGCCCGGCTCCGCCGCTGCAGAGGGCCGCGACGGTGGCTTCTTCTCCGGAGTTCCTGTCCATGCTGGGTGATGCAAAGGGCAAGAACTGGACCCTGGGCTGCATATTCTTGATCGGCCACTGCCTGTCGTGGTCCGGCTGGCTTGTGCTTCAGGCGCCGGTTCTGAAGAAGTATCCGGCTCGGCTCTCCTTCACTTCTTACCAGTGCTTTTTTGGGGTCATACAGTTTCTAGTAATCGCGGCTTTTATGGAGAGGGACCTTCAGGCTTGGCTCGTCCACTCTGGCGCCGAGCTCTTCAGTGTTTTCTATGCTGTATGTGATCCTAACCCTCCTTTTTCTTCAATGTTTCTCTTTACCTGTTGAATTCTTTCAATTCCTTTGTGAAAAAGTCATTGCATGGCTCCACGGGCAAAAGGGTCATTCCATATGATCGAAAGATTACTATTCCAATTTTGCTTCATCATTATTTGAAGTGAACATCTAGCTGAATTGTTTGCTCAAAAAATTCTAACACAAACTCGACACAGTTAAACTTAAACAAATGTACATGCAAGTATAATACACTTATTATATAATTGGTGTATAGTTCAAAGAAAATGATCAATCGCATAGTAAGTATGATACACTTGCTCTGTGATTAATTTTATTGGACCAAACCTAGTCCCAACGAGAATTTTTCTTGTTGGAGTCGGATTTTCTGTTTCAAAGTCTTTTACATCTTCTACTCCATTCAACATAAAATAGATGATATCATCTTTATACACGTGACGTGTGTAATGCTGAATATAGTAAAAAATAAAATAAGATTTGTAACAAAAAATCTAATCCGCTCAATTGCCTAAGTTAAAAATGGGAATCTAAGTAAAGCTCTTATCTATGTTATCACCAACACTAATTCATTTTGTTATAAATTTATGCTACATTCAGTACTTTATTTGTATTCAATATAAAAAACAAGATATGTACTAGTCATACGCACATCCACGTCCACTGCACGATGAGAAGATTGTATCTGTGACCAAAATAATTGAACAATAAATTTAAATCAGAAATCAATTTGCTGATAGCAACATAAAAATTGATGTCCCATTTTGTAATAACATCTTGAGATAAATGAGCTTGTGAACAACTATTCCATTAAAAGGGTACTAAATTATGACGAAAAAAAAAAAGAAAAAGAAAACATTATTGCAAAACACAAGTGGGACATAAACATATGTACGTGGTTGAGAGTTTGAGTTAATCCACGTGAAGTAGTACCATATATGTATGTGAAGTCAATGTATCCTTCTGCACCCTATTGCTTCCCAGGTCACGATGTTGATGTTATATGTGCTGTGCAACGCACATTATAAATTAGGACAATTAAATGTGAAAGCGCCATCCATCCACACGTACTGAAATGATTATTCAGAACATGATGTATGTATGTATAGAAACACACACACCAACACGTGTGCCTGCGTGTAGAAAATTAAGTAATGGTGGTGGTGGTGTAGGGAGTGGTGGCATCGGGGATCGCATTCGCTGTACAGATATGGTGCATTGATAGGGGTGGCCCCGTGTTCGTCGCTGTTTATCAGCCGGTTCAGACACTTGTTGTCGCCATTATGGCTTCCTTTCTCTTGGGCGAGCAATTCTACTTGGGAGGGTACTTCTCTACTTCTTCATTTTTACTTTTTTTTTTTCTTCACACTTAAAAGTCGAGATATAGTTTTAGTTTATTTACGTCTAAATTTTAGCTTATGATGAATCATGCAGTATGATTGACCGGAAAAATTAGTCCTGTAAATATAGAAGAGTGCTTATTTTGTTTTTATTGAAATTAATTTTGATAATTTGATTCTACAATTTAAAAATAATTTTGGTCAGACATTCATAAATCGGTGATAATACATGTATTGCGTACGTGGTACACTAATATAGGAATTTTGGACCAATATATGAATTTTCTGTCAGAATCAACATCAAATTGTCAATTTATCTTAATTACAAGATCAAATTATCAAAATTTACTGTAACATATCAAAATTATCATCCCCTTGTGCTCACCGAATTAAATTTATAAGTTTTGCTGTTGGCTGAGTCCCACACGCAAATTCCCAGCCATAGAACTAGCCGTCGGATGTTTGTTTATTATCGTCCATATCTTTACTGCCGAGAATGTCTGAAGCAATTGGTGCAAGTCATTTCATTTTCTTGATAATGCATGCCCATTTTCCCGACCAAGTAGAAATAAATACTATTCCTCTTGAATCTAACGGTGATATCTGCTCCGATCCACTGAGATTTTTTTTCGTACTCCTTTTGTATTAATTGGTTGTCGAGTACATGAGGTATTATTTTGTACTTTAAATAACAAAATTGAGGTTCAATATGTGGGAAGATGGTGTGTACGTAATTAAGTCCTAATCAATCAACAGCTAGAACCATTGATTTGATTTGAGGGGAATCTTGATTGACTCATCTTGTGGTTGCAATGTAATGGTATAGGATGATGGGGGCAGTGTTGATTATAACCGGGTTGTACCTTGTGCTATGGGGCAAGAACGAGGAGAGAAAGTTTGCAACACAAAAGAGGATGATTCAGTCCCCAACGGACCACAGCAACAACAGGACCAGCACCCCTCATATCAAGTCGTCCATCACTCACCCACTCCTGTCTCAGTCCATGGAAAATGTTTGATCAGCAAAGATCTTAACTTTTATACAACAAAATCCTCATTGCAGTTCATCTATATATAAAAATGGCTTGGAGTGTAGTACTATTTTATTAGTTTCATGCCCTTTTTTCTTCTTTTTTGTTTTCATATTTTTAATTTTTCTATATAGCAATATAGTAGGTAGGAGATTGGCTTTAGAAAAGAGTGAAAAAAGAGGGTTTTGAGGGAAGGAAATGGTGATTATGATCTTGTGAAATGCATTAGGTCTAAGCATATATGGCATATGGATATGTCCCATATATATATTGTATTGGTATTTTGTTAAATTATAAATAAGTATGATAACCATGACTAATGTGAATTTCATATATACTTTTACAAAGATATATACGGGCATGCATAAATTTAGATAGGAGTAAGTTATGAATACAAACATAATGGTGATTGGTGACATTTAAGTGCAACTCACACAAAAGCATTTTCAAACATCCTCGTACTCTTTTGTTGTTGCTGGGTTACAACTTTTCATGATAAAGATCCCACAAAAACACTGCACAAGAGAATAATTATGAGTTGCAAGTGGATTTTGCATAAAATCATCACAGATGGCGCTTTCGGTGAATCATAATGATTGAGTTGTCGCTCTTTTATATATATTTGGAATCATTTTTATGCACTTTTCTCCTCATACACAGCAATTAATCACATCCTTTGACATGAATTATTAGGAAGAAAAATGATTACAAACTTGCAAGAATAAAGTTTTGAAGTTGACTAACCGTCGTTAAGCAGTGATGCATTGTTTGGTAGTCCAGATTATGGATCAGATCAGAGGCAAAAAGCCCATGGTGAGCATAAATGGTAAGGACAAGTAACTGGCCGGGTTGGGCTAGCCTGTTGATTGTCAAAAAGGTCAAGTTTTAATTACTTTGGTACAATTAGTGCAAGTCAAAGAATGCAAGAGAAGTGTCGGCAGCTCAGCTGGGGTGATAACCAATCGGCTAAGTTCTAGATCCGTGTACAATTGTAAGTTGTACTCGCGACATGATATGTTGTAATAAGGTTTTTAATTTAATTAGATTATTAAATAAGCATGGGATTAAATCGTTGATCCATCTTTCTTTAACATTTTCAACTTGGATAGAATTTGTTGGTTTCAATTTTATACTTTGTAAATTCAAAATTATCGATATATATATATATATATAGATTTGTTTATTAACTTCAAGATTTGAACATATTAAAATTTAAATTATTTCTCCTTGTTTCCTTGAAATGTACTATTCTTTTAAAATTATCTAACAATTTAAATTTTAAAAACGTATTAATGAATAAGGCTTATCTCTATTAAAAGGAAACCTATTATTAACACGTAATCCTGCACCACGAGATCATAAGTGATCAAATTAAAAGACACATCATACAGATACTCGAAAGATCCCAATTTTACTTCCCGAAAACCCAATTGACTGAGCTTCCTTGCCTGTATGTTCTGATTGGTCTTTCTTCTTACAACAAATCTTGAAGCCGCAAATACCCTTTACAGACAGTTCCCAATAGAAAACGCGCAGCCCCTTGGTTTACCACGCTTTTAGGACAATCAAGTCCAATCCCAACCAAGAACTGAGAAGAGAAAACAACGACGCAATTCAATCTAATCTCCTCTATCTAGAATGCGTTGGTTATTGCCTTTTATGCATCTTCTACTGCTGTTTTTCCAACTGCCCACATGCAAATCTTCATCAATTTCTCATCTTTTTGATAGTTGGTGCAAAGAATATGGGAAAACATACGCTTCCGAGCAAGAAAAACAGCAGAGGTTCAAAGTATTCGAGCAAAACTATGAATATGTTACTCTGCATAATGCAAGGCCTAATTCCTCTTACACGCTCTCTCTCAATGCCTTCGCTGATCTCACTAACCATGAGTTCAAGGCCAAATATTTGGGGCTTTCGCTCTCTGCAAGCAACTTAGCTATCAGATTGAATAGTGAGCAGGTTGGCATTGAAGGGCCCGATCTTGTGAAAGAATCTGATCTTCCATCTTCTGTTGATTGGAGGAAACAAGGGGCTGTTACTGAAGTGAAAGATCAGGGCAGTTGTGGTATGTGAGAATTCACCGTTTCCTGATTCTTGATTGGTAGTGTATCTGTTGTTAATGTAGAAGTTTCTGTTTTAATCTCGTTGTGCTGCGTAAAGGCTAGAGCTTTGGGTAATTGGTTCCTGAAATTGTCGTCCCTCCCTTGCTGCGTCTGTATGGTGTCAAATTTTCTGTTGCCATTTCTATATGCTATGGTTGAATTATGATTGTATAGTTAATTTTGGAAACGGCTTATTTATTCTTATTCCCAAGAATCAATGCGCCTAAAATCAGCATAAATTCTTTGTATCATGTTAACTGATAATGTGCTTTCACTCAATCCCAAATTGTCGACACCAACGGCCTTTCTGTTTCTCTGCTTGAATAGTTGTGTGTATAAAACTAGCATTCGTAGGACTGAATATATAATTCAGAAATACGCTAGTATGTTAACTCATTTCCACGTCAAATCTTTATTTTCTGAGTGTGGCTGTGCTTTTACCTTTGTTACTCGGTTTCCCTGATGTTCATACATATGCACGTTCAACTAGTTTTCAGTTTTGCCTCAAAGTTTCTTTAGCAGTCAGATTTGGTGGAATATGCTAAATGTTGAACATGCATTACTTTTGTATCTCCTTTTCCACCTTTTCATAGATTGATATAGAGATGTTATGAAGGGAAAAAGATCTTATATTTATATACTCTTTGCTGGAGTAATATTGCTTATATTCAAGCCATTGCGCTACTCCACCTATTTGTACTCCTATTTGGCATGATGGCATTGTGTTAATCATTTTAATACTGGAGATCTAAGAGGCAGCATAACTGAAGACTTGGAAATGTTCTCCACACTTGCATTTTATTCTTTGTAACTTTATATATTTGCATCAATACGGTGCTGAAGAGCGGCATCTAAATCTATTGCATAACTGAGAAAAAACTGTTCGAAGACACAAAATGGACTTATTCTCAAGGTAGTCAGAAATCATATATCCTCCATCTTGCAGACTATGATTCTAGTTGCAGATATACCTCCAAACAAGTATATTTCCTTTTCATTTATTGGGGCATGTATTCTATCCTAACTAGACACTACAATGACAAATTTACCTGCTTTTGTGTTAAAGAATAGGAAACAACTTACTATGTATTCCTGGTTAAGGTGCATGCTGGTCATTCTCAACCACCGGTGCAGTTGAAGGCATTAATAAGATTGTGACAGGATCTCTCATCAGTCTGTCTGAACAAGAGCTAATTGATTGTGACAAATCTTATAATGATGGCTGTGGGGGAGGACTCATGGATTACGCTTATCAATTCATAATAAAAAATAAAGGGATCGATACGGAGAAGGATTACCCCTATCAAGGCCGTGAAGGAACTTGCAAGAAAGAGAAAGTAAATATGTTCATACTGTTTCAAGTTTCATTCTTGCCCTTCTCCCCATTTTCATTGTATCCATGTTTTCTTTCTTCTTGTTCATTCTTTTAACTTCCATCATTTTCTAATCAAGAATCTAACTGCTCTTAGTTATAGTTTGAGCATGCATAACTATGATATTCACTGATTTTAATAACCCTTATTTATCTACATTCCAGCTGAAAAAACACGTTGTAACCATTGATAGTTATGCTGATATAACTGCCAAAAATGAGAAGAAGCTACAGCAGGCTGTCGCCACTCAACCTGTCAGTGTTGGTATATGTGGTAGTGAAAAATCATTCCAATTGTACTCGGGGGTCTGTTCTGGAAGCCACTTTTTCAACATATTTCGTGTTAATTCATTCAAATATATTTAAGTTCACCTATATACGATTATCAATGCAGGGGATATTTACAGGCCCATGCTCCGCTTCTTTGGATCATGCAGTACTAATCGTGGGTTATGATTCTAAAGATGGACAGGATTATTGGATTATAAAGAATTCATGGGGAAGATACTGGGGAATGGATGGCTATATGCACATGCAAAGAAATACTGGGAACGGAGAGGGGCTCTGCGGAATCAACTTGCTGGCATCGTATCCTATCAAGACGAGCCCAAATCCTCCTCCCTCTCCGCCCCCTGGTCCTGTCAGATGTAACCTTTTCACTTATTGCTCCAGTGGTGAAACCTGTTGCTGTACCCGAGATATTTTTGGAATATGCTTGAAATGGAAATGTTGTGGAGCAGAATCGGCTGTCTGTTGCCAAGACCGCCGTTCTTGTTGTCCACATGATTATCCTGTTTGTGACACTAAAAGGAATATGTGCCTCAAGGTTCGTTCATCTCTCATAGTCCTTCTGCCTAAAGAATCCTCGTGATAAAAACAATCACAATGAGCTAATCTGTACTTTATAACTCTTCAAAAAGGTCAAGTTGATTCATTTCTCAGTTCAGGTTCTTGAGTTATCATTCATCAACTTTTTAACTACTGTTTGCTTTCCATTCCACTCCTCACGGTTTATTATTTTCTTTTTTGGCAGTGGATTGGGAATTCTACAGTAGCACAGCCACTTGCCCAGGAAAGAATTTCTGCAAGTCAGGTGGCTGAAGCTTTCTTATGACCATTGAAACACTGCAGCAATATTCTTAGAGCAGCGCACTCATGTTACTAGAGTTTGCAACGATGTTACCGTAGTGTTAGAGCTGCATATTGATTCTATTACACATATTGAGATAGTCTGTCAGTTGAGGTAACCTTTGTGCTACATGTTGCCGGTGTAGGTCTGCAAACTATAGGGTTTGGTAGCAAGTATATGTATTATATACACAGGGTTATTTTCTCATGCCAGCCAATGTGACACTACTTGTTTTGGCTTTTGGATTTATGTTACTGGTATATGTTTGCTCTTCTGTATTTTTCACATTTTCGCTTCACAATCATCATCAGGTACTTAAACTTGCAGATATTAATGCATTTTGGATCAAGCAACTATTCAAAGCCAACGCCAAATAAATGACAAAAAAAATGCTTGAAAAAGAAAATAGATTACAACCCTGTCTTATTGTCATAGCAAAACTTGAAAACCTAATCGGCATACTAGACGGATGGGGGCGCATCGACATGGTTTAGACCTTTTGGGAAGTAAAATAATTCTCATGCTAGACAAGGACATTGACGTCATATAATTCATCAACCTGGAACACAGGCATGTTGCCTCGTAAAAGAGTGCTGCTACGTACTGCTCAAGACTTGTTCTGTTGGATTTGATTGCCTCCTACAAGAAATTCATTGATTTGGCTCACTGATTCAATTAATATGAACTGAACTGTGTTGCCTGTGATATCCGGACAGTGACTAATAATTGTAGACCTCGATGCTCAATGAATCAACTTAAGACACATGAGAGCTTAAGTGATCTGAAATCTTAAAAGTCGCATGGTCTTAAGCACTTCAGATTTGATTTGACTAAAGAGGCTTGAATCCAGATGTAACTAGTATATAATTCCAGGTTGCAAGAAAATAAGATATTTAAAGATCAGAAAAAACACTAGATTGTGTCCAAGGAATGGGCTGGCACAAAAGCTCTGCTCTGATGTTTCCCAAGTGTTGCCAAGGGATCAGGAGAAAAACACGAAGGCATGGGTCAAGGTTAAAATGCTCCAGGAAATTGTGATTCTAAACAGGCATATATTGCAGGCTAAAATCTTGGTGAAATTGGCTTCGTATAATAAGTGATGGATTGCCAGTTATACAGGTCTGACTGGTAGCTGCATCACAACCTTCTACTGCTATAATTTAGTCTGAAATTGCAGTCAACACAAAAATTGAATCAATTACATTAACTTCAGCATGCTGTAATGAAAAAACAATACTTCAAAGTTATGGGCACATATTGTTCATAGTAGAGTCCCCCCCCCCCCCAAACACACACACACACACACACACACACACACACACACACACACACACACACACACACACCCACACCAAACCAAAAAAAAAAAAAAAACAAAGAAGGAAAGAAAGAAATCTGCATCAGAATCCCATGTGATCCTTGTTATAGGAGAAGCATAATATTACAGAAAAGATGTAGGTGTGAAATAGAATTCACAACTTCACATGTCAAAATACCTTGAAAACCAGCTCACAAACCATTTGAAACATGGCCACTTTGGTTTTTCCTTACCCTATTTTCATGTCCTTATGTGGATTTGAATTTCAATATATTGTTGCTTCTTTAAACTTCTAATTCCTCCAAGGAAGGAAGCTGAAAAGACGCAGCAGCTATAAGATTTTTCCTCTTATTTTATTCTCCTTCTACGGCAAGAAAGATGCGCTGTCTTCGAAGTTACATCTCAGAACATATGTTTTACAGTGTATGCACATATATAACCACAGTGCAATCGAGCCCTCAGGCTGCAACATAATAGTATACCACTTGACAAGTATTACTTTTTATTATTATGAACCAAAATGGAGTCATAGCAGTCCTCATTTCAAAAACTGGAAAGCAACAGCCTCATAAAACCAACATATAGACAAGATGATAACATCTGAGGCACAGCCTCAATTACTGCCCTTGCAAAACCCCATCAGCAATTCAACAATTATAATAGAGCAAAATACCGATTCTGATGATCATTGATGCTAACTCACAATTTTTCATACAGTATAATTCAAACACCAATAGTTGTCATCATGAAGATTCTAAATTGTAACTCATGGCAATCACATCCTTCTAAAAGATTCATCCTTTTCAGACTCCCCATAATATCAACACGCAAGTACACAGAAAGGAACAGCCCAGAGAGCTAAAAAGGCCCACTGACGATAAGGAACTCCATTTATCTATTAGGCATCAAAGTTTACACATTTCCATGAAAATAATTATGTGTGTATTAATGCATAACTATAACAAGTTATACATATCATTAATCAAACAAATAATACCCGTCATCTCATATCCACATTGTCATGAAGATGGAAACACATCTTTAACCGCAGAAGCAGCTGTCAAGTAATTCAACGTATTCCTCAGAGTCTCCTTCTCTCTCTTCAATCTCGTCGCCGTATCCTCCAGCTCCAGCAATGCCTGCTGCTCCCGGGGCGCCCCTTCAAATGTACTCCCCACAAAGAACGAAAAGGGTGTCGGAAAAAGATTCCTCCTTAAGTCTTGAACTTCCTTCTCCGGCTTCCCATTCAACCGATTCGACAACCTGATCACATCCTTCATATACATTTCCACCTCATTGGCCAGCGCATCCAAATCCTCCACCTCTCCGGAGGGGCGGTCCTCCAGCCAAGTCACTTCCGCCACCAAATAGGGCTTGGTGCGGACTAACTTGGTGACGCGGAAACGCTCCTGGCCCTTGCATATGAGGAAGAATCGATCATCCACGAGGCGCTCGTGCTTGATTACTTCGCCAACGCACCCGACGTCGGCGGTCCCAGTGGCCGCATCGGTGTAGATAACGCCAAAGCGGAGGTCGGTTTGGAGGAGGGTGTGCATCATCATACGGTAGCGAAATTCGAAGATTTGAAGGGGGAGGATGGCGCCGGGGAAGAGGACAAGCGGGAGGGGAAAAAGGGGGAGTTCAACAACGTCATCGGACTTGGGGGAGTTAGTGTGGTGCTTCTCGGAGAAGGAGGAGGCGGAGCAGCAAAGGGAGTTGGGTCTCCGCCGCCGCAGTCGGCGTGGCTGCGACGGAGCGAAAAAATTACTGACGGGTTTTGCCGAATAAGTGGGATTTAAGTGGGATTTGTGAGAAATTAAGGAAGAGGAAGAGGAAGAGGGGGGTGAATGTAAGAGTTGAGGCAAAGCCATAGCGTAGTGGGTTGGTTTGTGTTGTTGAATTTGAAGGAATGAGTGGGAAGAGAGAGAGATTTAGGAAGGGGGAAAGGGGGAATTAATGCAAGAATTGAGAAGAAAATTAATGATTGGCATTTAGAATTGGGGGAATTATGTGGAGGAGGAGGGCGGAGAAGAGTGAAGAGTGGAAAAATCTCAGTACTCCATGGATAGTGATTTAATTAGAACAACCCTGGGGTGGGGTGGGGTGGGGTGGGGGCTGGGGGTGCTGTGTCTGTGTGGATAATGGGGGAAGTGGAAGATTATGCGTTGAGAAGAAGAGTGGGAGGGTGGGATGTGGTGTTGGGGTTTACACGTGGAAATGTATTTATCTTCAGCTTCTCGGCCACGTGCGCGGTGTTAAAAGAATAATAACAAAATAAAAGAAAATCTCGAGTATAATTAAGAGA
The DNA here is from genome assembly GCF_026168435.1 of Sesamum indicum. NCBI lineage: Eukaryota > Viridiplantae > Streptophyta > Magnoliopsida > Lamiales > Pedaliaceae > Sesamum > Sesamum indicum. The sequence goes on along the minus strand of NC_142659.1, from coordinate 29,888,165 downwards.
TAATTGCAAAATAAACTATGATTTTTGGGTTGGTTTTGTGGGAATGAGATCATGCCTCCGTTCCAAATTTTCCGTTTGAAGGTGGATGGAAACTATGATTTTTGGGTTGGTTTTGTGGGAATGATATCATGCATCCGTTCCAAATTTTCCGTTTGAAGGTGGATGAGGTAGGCCGGTATCCCTATATTAATTGTAAATAAAGAATTTGAGTCATTTAATAACATATAAGTTTCAACGTCTTTTCATTAATAAAATGCCTTCTTAGAACAAAATTATAAAAATCGCATACAATCAAAATTAATAATCACTCACACAATCAGATACGGATCAAATAACAAACCACCTCCTAATTTAAAATTGGTCATTTTAGCATGTTGTTGTCTACCGATTATATTTTTAAATTTTGGGATTTGCATATTTTGAAGCACGCAGGTGAGTGGTGTTGAAGGGCTGAGAGATCAATTTCATTAATTCTTGTTTCGTTGCTTAGCCATAAAATCTAGGTAGGACCAATGTTGGAATCCTACTATAGACTTAGCTTGTAAGACGTACATGTACGAAAATTCAAACCAAGAGGCTCTTTTTTTCAGCATTTCTCTCTAATTGCTTTAAATTATTCTACCAAATAAACAATTACAGTATATGAATTAGATATTTTTTTTTATAAAATGTACTTTGTCCCTCTAAATTATTCGTCATGTAACAATTACTTCTCTAAACTAATAAATATAACACTTACTTCCCACAATTAAATTTTTAGACAATATTGTCCTTATAGATATATATATATTTAGTTCGAAGATTTTTCTTTTTATTATTTTGTAATTTTGGATTTTAAGTTTAATTATCTTTTTTAGGTGGAAAAATATTTTTTATTTATAATAAAGTAAAATATAATTAGTGAGTTAAATAGTTTGAATTTTTTTTTTTACAAACTCAAAGTTAACTAACAATTGAGTACAATAAATATACAAAATTTTTCATGAAAACATTTTATTAATTTGATGATAAAATTAAGTTATTAACTATTTATTCTTTTAGATAAAAATAAATAATTAAGTATCAAAATTTTAACATATTTTCTTTAAAAAATATGATAAAATATATTTTTCATTTTTTCTAAAAATATTTAACTTTGGTTAAGCATATATATTTGTCAATTTATTTTAAGAAGCATATATGAATTTTTTGTTATATTATATTTTTTTGTATCTACTATATATATATATATATATATTAATTTACACTCCACTTATAATGTAACTTCTTCACTTATTAAAAAATATTAATTAAAAAATAATTATGTTATGATCTAATGTGTAAAATACTAAAATATATTAAAAATAATATAATTGTTCAAGACATGGGGGGCATTTTTGTCCAACAATGAATGAAAGTGTTATATTTTTTTTTTAAACACCCGAAGGTGGGGGAAGCTTTTCGGGGTCCCCGTCCTTCTTCATTGAAATTTACCTAACAACCATCACTACATCATTACTGCAATAAAATCATAAACAGAGGAGTACTACTCCTTTACATTGTAACAATTTCTTCTAGCAACATTATGTTTTGAGTTTCTGCTGCCTTCTTCTTTTGATTTGCCAATGTCCGAATTCTTGGGCCACAAGAGTTGCTCCTTTGTTTCATCACTCGATTTTTCTCCTCTGAATTCTTGAGCAGGTAATTCGACTGCTCGTCCATAGAAAATTGATTTCTGGGCAGTCTGGTCGGAGTGGTCAGCTCCTGTAACAGCTGCTCTGCGGATTCTGTATCAACTGGGTTGCAATTGGTCAAGCAGATCAGGTCGCGAATCTTCAAATGCCTGGCATTGCTGTCCATAATCTCTCCCTCTTCTGAACTCTGATCCTCTTCTGAATTCTCTGAACTCTGATCCTCTTCTGAATTCTCTGAATTCTGATCCACCTCTGAGTTCTATTCGAGTAGCATAATAGTATTTTTCACATGTGTCCAATTTCCATCAGCTACTTTATACTCCAAATTATCCTCTCCCGTTTTATCATTATCACTGGTAGTGTCAGCAACATCAACAGAGACAATATTTTCATCCACAATGTTATTCGAAATGTGATGCTCCCTAACCATAGTTGGCATATTATCATCGTGTGCAATGCAGTTAGTATTATCAATATGCACATCATTCTCCATTTTTGAGTCACAATTAACACCCGACGTCTCGATTTCACCAATGTCATTGCCATGTTTACCACTATCCACATTGTCATTAGAGAGGTTAGTAGAGTACCTGTTTTGGAGCATTCACCTCTCTCAAATGCCTTAGCTGTCTCAGTCACCACCTGTTCCTCCATTCCCATTGTCTCCTTACGTTTCGACTGCTTGGCTCGTGGAGGGGCATTGCCCATTACATTTGTTACATTTGTTAGTTTAAAGGGGTAAATGTTATATGACAAATACTACAGCGGCAAAGTGTATCTTACCCTATTTTTTTTATAAGCTTAAGTACACACCAAAAAAATTTTATTGAATAATTTAGTTATACATAAATCTCTCTTTCTATCATAATTATATATTTATTTCATACCCTAAAATATAAACGAACCCTAAGCCATGTTTACCTGCCGGTATGGAATAATGTCATGATAAATACATAATTTGTCACATTTTTTATGATAATAATGTCTTCTTTTAAAAATAAATACTTCTAACTATATAATTTTATTGCATTTTCAACATAAAAAGGCTTGATAGGAAATAAAAATAGAAAATTGGAGCTAAAAGTAGTATTTGAAGATATTTAAAGAAAAAAGGAGTAAATTGTGGCAAATTTACAAACTCAACTAGATGCACCCACACTTAATGCTGCAGTCAGCTCTATAGAGGAAGGAAAGGTGCAAATTTTGTTAAGGAAGATGGAATAATTGCTGAATGATTTTAGTAAGATATTTTGTTTAGAAGGATTACTTGGAGCAAATGATTGATTAGTTAATTTTTTTAGGGGCAATTATGTATCTATCCCACTTTTGTGTCTAAGTTCATGGGGTGCTAATAGAGTAAATAGGGAGGCATCTCATACCTCTTTGATCATCTCCCATTTTATCTCTTAACTTCTCTTTAGTTCTAATACTTTGCTGATAATGAAATTTTAACTTTCTTCTGTGTGTTCTTTTATTAGCATGCGAGGCTAATCTTTTTATTTTTCAGTTAAGGTTATGGTGAATGCTTGATTCTTAAATATTGTGAGATCTAATTTATGCTTACTACTTTCGTTTAAACATTTATTGTTGTTATTCTCTGCTCTCTTATTACAAGCAATCTGATTAATAGATAATATGGTCAATTATTCATTATAAAAAAATATTTGCGTGGCTATTTGTTTAGTTCAATAATCAGTAGCAACATAGCATAGTTGATTATATCATAGTCATTAATTATGTTATGGGGAATGCATGATCTAACTTAAATAAATTCTCGTGAGAATTTATTGATTAGAATTGAGCCTAATCTAATTCTTGATACTGTTGAGTTATCGGGGTGAAGAAGTGTGTTGTAAATGTAATGACCCTTGACACCCCTATACCTCCGATGGAGAAGGCAAGATGGAGTAAGGGATTCAGGATTAAATTGCCTTGACCTAGAGTCGAGAAACAACTCCTACAACTCCTTTCTGGTCATAGTTCTTCATGCCCGACCCGGCCGGTGCATGGACCAAACCTGTCCTAACAAACCAAAGCCTCCGAAAGAGGCGGCGAGAGCTTATTCGAAGAATCAGCTCGAAGCTTCGGAGCCCATCAATTGAAAATCTCGAGTTGGGTCAACCGCATTGGAATCGAAACGTTTGTGGACATTTTCATGATTGTTTATTGACTAGGGAATTAGCCAACAGACGTTTCTTGCTGACGAAATGATAAGAAAAGGTGAGATCGTTAGGTCTACCAATGATCATAATTGATTTTATCTATTTGAATGATTGTTGTATTTGCATCGATGATCAAATAGTGGAATCAAGCAGGAACCCGACTTTAATTGGAAAAATTTTCTATCAAATCTATTCATTTTATTCAATTTCATCTTCTTCTTAATCTCATCACAATCAAAACCCCTCCTATTTTTTATTTTTGAAAAAACCAACTTAAAACGAATTAGTGAGGAATCAACCATACTCACCCCTTGTCTTCTTTTTTTATGATCTGGGCACCCATCATGTGAATTTAGATTATAAATCATGATTATTTTGGTGACATGGTAGGATATGATTGAGTACCAAATTATTCACATAGTACCGGGCCAGCTACATGAATGGTTTTGGGCTTGGGCGCCATGCCCTCCGCTCCACCACATGTCTCACGACATTTCATATTTCTTTTGGATCGAGCATCCGGAAAATGGGTCGGATCTTCACAAAATTCGAGGCATTCGACATAATGCAACCAGTATTTGTCAAAATCAGTTTTCGTTTGTTTGCAAGTTGGATTTTTTGAGGTACAAAAACACTTCACATTTTCTTCCTTTTGCTTTAATGCAAAAAACGTGAAAGAGATGTTTGCATGAACATAGTTATTGGTATTTATTTATGAATTTATTCATTTGGTTGTTTGGAAATGTTTAAAATAAGTATTTATTAATTTATTGTTTAAGATAAATTTTAAAGTATTTTTATTTCATCATTTTTACTGTTTATTACTAAAATTATAAATATTAAATTATTATTTCAATACCTTAATTTTATTTTATTTTAAAATTTTTATTACCATACACTCTCAATTTATCTTATAATATTTTTTTTATAAGTTATATTCACTACAAAAGTAAAAGATATTGCAGGCACCCCTTTATTCTTATTTTTTTCTCGAAAATTCTTTCAAAGTCAGGTTTGATTGAACCAAAACAATCACATAGCATGTGATACACTTGTCATGTGATTAATTATTTTTTTAAATTGTACATCAATCACATGATAAATATATTACACTTATTTTATAATTAATTCAAATTCGATCAATCACAATTTAAATTAGAATTTTCTATCTTTTTCTATTTGATCTGGTAAAATTGGATTTAAAACTGATAAAATTCGAAAGTTGGATAGGCCTTACCACAAAATATCATAATAACTACGTTATCTTATACATATCATAGTTATGAATTTCTTAAGCAGTTATACAAATATAAAATTAAAAGAAGAAGAAATAGAAATATAAAATAATGGGAGGAGGAAGAAAAAAGACAAAATCCAAAGGGTGACGAGTGTGTTATTTCGTAGCCGACATCGACAAGTTTGGACATTTTGATTTTATTATTGCTGTAGTGCATCAGATTCTTACTTAATGCCCTAGTGTTTCTGACTCAATCCTGGCCGTTCCCACCGCTGATGTCGGTGACATCCCACCACACGCCGGCCTCTTCACAAGATGATCATCGCGTCATTATCTTTCCCCATGCTATATCCGTAATTATTCTCCTACAGCCGTACTGTTTTGGAATTTCCCCGCCGCGTGATGGGGCTCTATAAAGCACCGCTTTATCTTGCCGTGCTTGCAGTGAACGCATAGTTTTTGGCACATTTTTCTTCCAAGGCGTAAGAGTCTGTGTTGTGAGTTGGGATTTTCGTTTGGGAAGAAGAGAGAAATGTCTACTTCGGAGGAGGGGCAAGTGATTGGCTGCCACACCGAAGCGGAGTGGGAGGAGCACTTCAAGAAGGGTCGTGAGTCTGGAAAACTGGTAACTGAGAAGTTCTTTTCTTGGTGGACTTCTTTCTAGTTGTTGATGATGAATTATTTGACATGGGTTTAATTTTCTGTTGTCTTGATTTGTGGTTTCACATACTTCTAGGGTTCAGAAGTAAATATTCACTGATCAAATTGAATTGCTTGAAGCAAGAAAATGGTGCTTTATATGCTTGCTTTTTCTCATTTGGAAGTGTCTTGATTTTGGTGATAAATGGATGAATTGAAGGTCTTTATCACTTAGTTAAGACCAATTGAAGTTCTTGGTTTTCACGGAGACATGTTTCATGATTATGAAGCAAGTGATGTGGGCTAGCCAGTAAAATATTTTTGTCTGTTAAGTGGTTTTCTTGCTTGGTTTCTGAAACTTGCAAAACTGGTAGAAAAACCCCTTATGTGGCTAATGTTACCATCTTTTGCGTTTTGGGTTTCGTTGTTTGTATTATGGGTTTCAAGCCTTGAAGTTTTAACACGGGAAACGCCAAAACCTTTTGATCAGGTGGTGGTAGATTTCACCGCATCATGGTGCGGACCATGCCGTTTCATTGCTCCCATTTTGGCTGAGATTGCCAAGAAGACAACGCATGTTATATTCCTGAAGGTGGATGTTGATGAGCTTAAGGTTTGTATCTTGACATTTATATTTTTAGGCACCAGTATTTTGTCAATAATTTTTGAGATTCCAGAGTAGATTTGAAACTAGTTTGCTGAATTCAATAAATTGCCTGCAGACTGTTGCTCAGAAATACAACGTTGAGGCCATGCCTACCTTTTTGTTCCTTAAAGGTGGCGAAGAAGTGGATAGGCTTGTGGGTGCCAAGAAGGAAGATCTGCAGGCCCTAATCACCAAACATGGTGCTCACATTGCTTCTGTTTAAAGATATAGTTACATTGTCTGCTGATGCTTGTAATAATCATGAGGTTACGGCCTTCTGTTATGGATGTATGCTACGTTTTATGTGGATTGTTCTTGTTAGTCTAATGGATTAATCTATGTAAGTTAATGTAATGGAGTATTCCAAGTATTTGTGACTACTTGAAGTTCTAACTTTTCTATGTGGTTTACTGTAAATTCTTTGAATATTTGTCTTGGAATTATCTTGTCCATGTCTATGGGAAAGTGGGAATAGCAATGTAAAGAGCATTCTCTTAAGTTGAGTAATAAATTAGCATCTGGGTTTGTTTTGAGTCTCCTCAATTGATGGCCCATGGTCGTTTCACACTACATTGTTGATATCTTGATTACAGAGGATATTGATCAATGTAAACAATAAACGATAGTGCGTAGATTTTGAGCTATATTTGGGCGGATCTTGTCTGAATAGTCTTTTATATCCGACTTTCCAATTATCACCGTTCGTAGTGTTCTTGTGCATGTTGTCTAACGTCTTCCATTCAAAAAGCGCCATTACAGGTGAAGGGACTCTGCTTTTGGGCCTAAGAACATCATTTTAATGTAAGAAATCCTGTTATGAAACGTGATACTGTTTCCCATGTTTGCAAGATTTTCTACAGTTTCAAAGAATCATAAGATTTAGTATGAGGTTTGAAACACCTATTGTAGTCAATCAGCTCATGGTCCACGCTCCACAAAATTGATCTTGTCAATCTGTTATTGCAAACTTGGAAGAACCTGGTAAATCAAACATGACAACCTACAACCTTGAATCACTTAATGCATCGGATTTTAGATGTTTCTTTTTCTTTCTTCTGATCAACGTTACGGCACACAACGCCCCGAACGCTATGCATAGTGAAGCAAGTTTATTTCGATCACAGATTAAGAAGCTAGAATGTTACCCCTATTAAGGAGAAACATGTCGCAAGTTTGGAAATCAGCTGGAGTTGGTTAAAGGCATCACCTTGGTTCATTAAGTGCACGCCATTTCTTGAGATGAATAGCTTGATATGGTCTAGCACTGCAAATTTACCCCTGGAACTAATCAGAGCAGTTGCCAGATAAGACAATGAGGGAGATAAAAGATGATTCTTGATTTTCCAATTAGGTGAAAAGATGTAATCTAAGTGAACACTTTATACTCTGCACTACCAGCATCAATTCACTTGGCCTCTTTCTGTTGTGGTTAAGTTCCAGGCATGGTATGCAACCTGTGTACGTCTTCACCTGTTTTCCATGTTGGCCCTTATGTTTTCATATATTGAGCCAATCATGCATGCTAGTCCCCTTTTCAGCAGCTGTAAAGAACTTGTGATATTGGTTCATCATATTCTGATAAGAAAAGAGACAGAATCAGTTCCCCCACTGATATGAAACATTCTAAGGTGCCTTGCAATTTGGGCCCTGAAGCATCTCACGTTCTTGCAAAGTACGAAGTGATGTGATTTCATTGTCATGAAACAATTGTAAATAATGTTTCGCCGATTCCCTTTTTTAGTACTGTCTTTTCCAGGCTCAGGAGATGAGCCATTCCCTGTGGAGGCCATTCTCAACCCATATCTGGTAGGAATTTCAATTCATTGCTGTTGCGTGACATTTTTACTAACATTATAAACAGAAAGGCTCATCTTCTTTGAATCAAATTCTCTTCTTTTGAATGCTTTCGCTCCATAGTGGAACCTGGAATTTGCTAATTATATGAGCATCCAGAAGACGCTATTTCACTAACTTAATTGAGCATACGAAATTCCTCCTTTCTTGGTCGACCACTATATATTGTTCCCCAAGTTTCGAGAGACAATACAGCTCTCATTTGTTTCTTTCACATCTCTGCATCGATAGCTCCAAAAGCCATTTGTCCAAGATGGTAAGTAACATCACATTTTCTAAGAACATTTTCTTATGATGAACTGTTTATAAATTGTTTTTGCATGCAGAGTCTGGAGAAGTTTGAAAAACGCGCTACATTGGTTGGGCCATGGGGAGGTCAAAGTGGATATTACTGGGATGACGGTGTACACTCCACAATAAGGCAATTGGAGATAGGTCATGGAACCGGTGTAGATTCAATCAGGATTGAATATGACAGCACGGGAAGATCAGTCTGGTCGGAGAGACATGGTGGAAGTGGAGGGACTAAAACTGATAAGGTAAGTTCCGATAATCTATGTATGACCTATATTTCTCGTTCCAAGTTGCTACCTTATGAGACTTAACATATGGTGTGTGCTATATATGATCATCATCAATTGATGTTTATTGGCTTAGATGACTGTTCTTATGAGATTCTTTAATCTACCAGGTCAGGCTTGAGTACCCTGATGAGTTCCTTATTTCAGTGCATGGATATTACGGTAGCTTGCAAGAACGGGGACATGTCATTATCCGATCACTTACCTTCGAGAGCAACAAAAGAAAATATGGACCTTTTGGCGTTGAAAAGGGGACGTATTTCACGTCTTCTACAACACATGGCAAGATTGTCGGATTTGTTGGAAAGGCTGGCTGGTACCTAGATGCCATTGGATTTTACATAGAGCCTCTTCACAAATCTGTTGAATCACATGCTCTTTATCAGTCTCAGCAATTTGTTGCTGCTCATGGGACTGAGAAGTACGAGTACTCAATGATCCAAGGAAGTCTTGGTACAAATTATGATCTCGTTATTGCTGTCAGACAAAAGGATAACGCGAAACCTTCTCCCCCAATCGATCATCCAAAGCCAACCATACAAGATCATCCAAAGCCGACTATACAAGATCTCAGCCATACAGAACCCAAGAAAGAGGTCATTATTTGGCTATCTTTTCATGAATTATCTGCATTGTTTTCTTGCATCTCTCTAGCAGAATGAAATTTGATTGGAGACATTTTTTCAGACTGCTGTTGTTGTTCCGAAAAAAATTGAGAGGGTTCCCTCTGAAAATATCAAAGGAGTGGTGACTTATGGACCGTGGGGCGGCAGTGGAGGGAGTCTGTTTGATGATGGAGTATATGATGGGATCAGACAGATCAATGTGTATCGCAATGTTGGAGTTGTGTCTATTAGAGTTTGTTATGATAAGGATGGGAAGGCTGTTTGGGGGAGCAAAAATGGTGGCACAGGATCATTCAAGTCTGATAAGGTAAATTATCCTACAAAGATACTAATTTAACTTCATTGGTAACATGCATAGAATCTTGAATACAAGAAAGACTTCTTTCTCTGCAGATTGTCTTCGATTATCCATCAGAAATCTTGACTCACTTGACAGGCTACCATGCCCCGACAATGATCATGGGGCCTGACGTGATCAAGTCGCTCACTTTTCACACCACAAAGGGCAAATACGGCCCGTATGGAGAAGAACAAGGGGAGTTCTTCTCGACTAAGTTGAAGGAAGGATCAATGGTTGTTGGATTTCATGGGAGGAAGGGATTGTTTGTGGATGCTGTCGGTGTTCACGTGCTAGAAGGGAAAGGTGTGCCTGCTTCAAGTGCCAAAATGAAGGATGCAGTCGTTTCTCCCACGTCTAATACCAAAATGACAGCTGCAGTCGTTTCTCCCACAACTAATACCAAAACGACGGCTGCATTAGTTTCTCCCACAACTAATACCAAATCGAAGGATACAGTCGTTTCTCCCATGTCTAATACCAAAACATCGGGTTCAAGCTCGCCATCCAAATCCAGCTACCAAACCGCAGTTTCAGCTAACAAAGCTGATAATTCTCAGTGGCATTTCAAAGTAGGAAAGCGAGGACAATCTGAAGAGGTACTTGGCATAGTAATATCATGAAATGTAAGTTTATTTGATGAAATATTGATACTTGCATAATGGTCTTAGGTCGTTCCACGACTGGTGATCAAAGATCCTGCTCCTTACGGCCCAGGCCCGTGGGGCGGGGAAGGTGGGAAGCCGTGGGATGACGGGGTGTTCACGGGGATCAAACAGATCATCTTGACAAAAACAGACGCCATTTGCTGCATTGAAATTGAGTATGATCGAAATGGGCAATCCATCTGGTCGGTCAAGCATGGGAGCAGCAGCGGACAGACCGCAGACCGGGTAATAAAACACCGTCCCGACAACCTAAAACGTATATTAAGCATGTGAACTTAGATTAAACAGACGACACTTATGAAGCTATATATTCGCTTATATTTCAGGTGAAGTTAGACTATCCCCATGAAGTCCTAACATGTGTAAGTGGATACTACGGTCCCATAAAAAAAGAGCAGGGGACAAAAGTGATTCAATCCTTGACGTTTCATACCAGCAGAAGAACATACGGCCCCTTCGGACAAGAGCTGGGGACTTATTTCGCGTCGGGCACAACAGAAGGAAAGGTGGTCGGATTCCATGGGAGGAGCAGCATGTACCTGGACGCCATTGGAGTGCACATGCAGCATTGGCTAGGGAATCAGAAACCGTCTAAGCCCCCTTCTCTCATGAAAATCTTCAGTTGATTAATCGACGTCGTGATCATGCTTCTGATAATAAGAGATTTGAATAATTGGCAGCACTGTCACTCGTTTCTTGAAGACATTTTTAGATGTCATCCAAAGAAATCACGAATGTTCATTCATATTTTCGAACAACACACGGTTTAATTAATGTGTATTACTGAACTTAGTGTAATAAAGAGGAGTTGCAATTCAAAGAACAAACATCATGAATTCTTTGTTGTGGGAATAAATACCCCCACTCCCAACAAAGATTGAGGTTTTGATCCCCCTTTACCTCCATACTCATCCAACCGCATTTTTCTTTGATGCCACCAACGCAACAGTGACAAAATCTTCATCTGTTAGGCATTTTACTGGGTGAACTAACAGTAGTACAGCTTAGTAGCAAGAACATTAATACTAACATCTACCTATGATTATATTATTATACGACTCCACTACAAAGAATATATAGTACTATAAACAAAACAAAAGTGATTCTCTATATATGCCCTCAAGAAACAAGATAAAAATTGTATCATGTCTTTAATGAAAAGATATTAACTACAAATTTTCCGGATTATAGGAACAAATTCGACAGATGTTGTCAAATGGATTAAAGAAACACCTGCAACTTGTTTGGATGCCTCAGAAATTCAAAGAATATGGGGAATCAAACCAAATTGGATTTGTCGAAAAATTCCTAATTAGTGTAATGGTTTGGCACATGACGTGTCTAAATGGACACATAGAGCCAACTGGGATGGTCCTATCTCCCCCTTTCCTCCATTTTTCCTAGTGATGTTTTTGGTGATAAGGGACCTAAATCTCTTAAATTCTTGGGCTTTTGATTAATGAAATTCATTAAATTAAAAAAAAAAAAAACCCTACAAATTTCAATGGTATGGTTATAGTTTTGAGAAGACGATGTTCATACTTTCGAATACTTCATTTATAGTATCTGGTCGAGTCAATTCTTACGAGACAACTAAGAAAGTGTTTGACTAGCCTTATTTAAACTTGTAAGGTGTTTTAACAACTTAAAAAATGCCAGATCTTATAAAATGTTAAGAGTATATGGTATAATAAACTTTTGATATTGTAATAACAATTGAAAAATCCATCAAACTATTAAAATTTAAAATCATATGATAGATAATTTTTTTTTTTTGGGGGGGGGGGGGGGGGAGAAGGGGGGAGTTTGGAACGTCAACTATATGAAGAGTAAAGGTGAAATACTAACAAGATTATAATTGTATTTTTTGTTTATTGGATGTTAAGATTAAAAAACTTATAAAATGTTTTAATAAAAAAATTTGGCCGAAATTAAACATTTTTAAAGAACGTGTAAGATTCAAAATATTTCTTATAAGTTCTTTTTCAAAAAAAAAAATTATCAAACGATTTCAAAAAATTATAGGCTCTCAAACATCTTATAATTTATTGTGAGAAGCTAATAACCTCAGTCACCACCCTCTAAATTCATAAACACGAAATTTTAATAAATTTTCAAATGGAACCTAAATTAGAGTAAAAGCAACAGTGTCACGATCGTCAGGAATCACTCAACAAATACAGTTTGATGATTAAAGTCTTAAAAACAACATCAGCATCAACATAAACAATATATTAATTTTGCTTGTGGTCATAAGGAACAATAATCATTTATCATAATTATAAATTTAGGTCCTAACTCCAAATAAATAGAGTATGGTCCATATAATCAAAAAATAACAATTCAAGGTGGGGGACATATTGGGTTCTATCTCTTCCATATGAAGAACCTAAAAGACCAATGAAGAATTGATTGAAATAGAAAATTTTAACTCATATTGAACTTACTTTAATTTAAATTTATTGTATAATATATATAATATATTTATTATGTAATTGATATATAATTAAAAAAATAATAAAAATATTATATTTATTTTATAATTAATTTAGATAAAAAAATAATTAGATTAAGAACTTTTCAGGTGAGAATGAGATGCTGTCAATGTCAGTATTTATTGATATATTTTTGTATTTATATACTATATGTAGGTATAAATAAATGAATAATTAAAGTAGAGTGACACACTTCCCACTAGCTTATAGCTTTACAAAATCCAAAGCTGAAAAGGCAAGGTCAAAATGGTCAGGGGTCACCCACGTACAAACCACTGGATTCTCTGCTCACGTGACTCTTGCCAAGTGGCAGCAATCATCACCAACCACACGTGTGGATCATATTCATCACTGACCGTCAGATCTACTCCTTTGACTTAAACACAATCTTCTTCATCTGGATTGATCAGATCAGAAGGCAGAGAAGTTTCTCTCTTTTCTCTTTTCTCTTTTCTTTTTTTTTTTTTTAAAGAAAACGGAATTATCAAATACCTGAAATAAATTTAACCCCTTTGCAGTGCAAACGCATCGTTTTGTCTTGCATTCTATCTGAAATTCTTTCTTTTTTCTCTCTCTAACATTGTCATTTACCGTACGCACGCCATGACCGCCCCCTCCGCTTCTTCACGCAAGGTCTTTTTCTTTGATTCTAGAATTCATATGTGTGTGTGTGAAATTGCTGTGTGATTAAGTCTATCTTATGTTCGAATCTTCTTAGGGAAAATATTGATTGTTTTTTTTTAATATTTTTTTGTGGGATTGGAATTTGGGGAAAAGGCGTTGAGCAAGATCGCTTGCAATCGGCTACAGAAAGAGCTGGTGGAGTGGCAGGTGAATCCTCCTGCGGGTTTCAAGCACAAAGTTACTGATAATCTTCAGAGGTTTCTTTTTCTGCCTCCTTTTTTTCTTGAGCTGTTGATTTTTCTTAGTTTGTGTTGGATGGTTTGCGAATCGGAGATTTATGGTGGCGATTGATTGAGTTTTGGTGTAATTAGATGGATAATTGAAGTCAACGGTGCTCCGGGGACGCTTTATGCAGGGGAAACGTACCAGCTTCAGGTTGATTTTCCGGAGCATTACCCCATGGAAGCGCCGCAGGTATATGTTTTCTGGAGATTCTATTTCGATTATTGTGCTTTATTTGTGATTCTTTTTGTAACTTATTGAGCAAAATGGGATTTTTGAGTTTCTGGAATATTTGTGGAGTTTTGGTAGGGTTTTACTGCTGCTCGTGGTCATGTTTGTGGAAATTCCAATGTTTAATCACGGTTTATTTAGTTAAATTGAATTATCCACTGTTTCTTTGGCAGGTTATATTTGTTCCTCCAGCTCCTTTGCATCCTCACATTTATAGCAATGGCCATATATGTCTGGGTATGTTTTCCGTGCTCTCTCAATTTTGGTTTTTTATTGAACTATATTTGCACCATATATTTTGTTGTTTTTTGTTTTTGTTTTGCTTCAAATTTATTCATTTATTTACTTACTTTTTGGTGTGTAGTAGTGAGCAATTCATTTAGGGTTGGTATAATAAGCAGTTGGTAGTAAACAACACCCAATATGGTTCTGAAGCAGCCTTTCAAAGGATTGTGTTTCCGGGAAGTTGAGCAATTAGCTTAGGGGGAAAGAACATTTTCTCATGGTTTTTGGTTGAAGATGTCAAGGGCCAAGAATAGCCCTTCCCAGAGGTTTACAATTTGTTGTACAGTGATGGGTTTAAGCAACCTCACAAGTAGATATGGGACAGATATTGTTCCATCTTTCGCGGGAAAGCCGATGTTGTTAGTTCTGGTGCCATAGAAGTGAAATTAAAGAACTAATGTACTGCTTGAGGATAAATGGGCATTGGAGTTCAAACAAATTGGTGCTTCAAATATTGAAGAAGTAGGAGCAGCAATGATCATTCTCCAACACTGCCTCTATTGTTCCACTTAACACTAATACTGGTCATAGGTTAAATGAGTTGTTTTGTTCGGTCATAGTGTTGCAATATGCATGAATTGTTGAAACATCATGATGATATTAACTTTGCTAGAACATCTATTAATAGTTGTATGATACATTTCGATATTCTCTATATTATCTGATTGGCAGATGGTCTTTTTCTCTTCCTGAGCTGGCAGCCATAAGCAATAGCAATACCAAATAGCAGTTTATCTGTTGAACGAGAATTAGTGTCTTGAATTCCTTTATGTCAATGACATATTAGCTTTTCGTTGTAGCTATCAGTGAGGTATCTGGGGATCAGTGACATCAGAATGTCACAATAATTTTATTTTTGGGTTCAGTTGACGCCTCTGTGCTTGTTGGTTTATCAGATAACTGCACTGAACACCTACTTTTTGTTTTTCCTCCTGATGTATCCATGCAGATATTTTATATGACTCTTGGTCCCCAGCCATGACTGTGAGTTCAATTTGCATCAGCATTCTCTCTATGCTGTCGAGCTCCACAGTGAAGGTTTGTCCAATTCTCAGTTGTCGAGGCTTTGAAATATTATTTTGCTTCACATTGTTGCTTATCAGGAATTCACCTTCTTAAATTCTTTACCTAAAACATTGATCCCCTGAAATTTTTTCCCGTGCAGCAACGCCCAGCTGATAATGATCGCTATGTGAAGAACTGTAAAAATGGTAGATCTCCCAAGGAGACAAGATGGTGGTTCCATGATGATAAAGTGTAATAACTTGAATTTGGATAAAGCTGTGACACCGTCTCACTCTAGGGCTGGAGGATAGTTTCTTCCCTTTAAAGATTAGGGGAAGACGGAAAAAATATATATAAATATTCGGAAAGAACAAAAAATATCTTGTTAACTGCTCTGGATGCCTTGATGGCATCAAACATTCAGTAGCCGCTGGCCGAATGTTGATGGATGTATCTATTTATATATATATATATAAAGTATCAGTAGTTCTGTCTATGGTGTATGAAGTAATGTGCTAAAATTGTTGGACATAACAGTTTTACACTGTAAAGCGTAAGCCTTTTTACCCCTTTCAAATCTCTTCTGCACCTAAAACTGAAATGAGATTGATATCCTGAACCGTGTAAATTGTTTGTTGTTTTGAAATTCGTTAACAATTTAAAACCAGTACATCATGATTTATTTCGCTCCAAACCACTTTGGAATTGGAGCAAGCTAAGATGATATGAATTAATAAAACACCAAAACAAAAAAATGGTTAAGGTTGAGCTTTCATGGGTTTGATTTTTATTTTACCTGTGTATGTTTGTTTTATGTCATGAGTTTGGGTCTTATTTTACGAGTGTATGTTTGTTTTATTTAATGTAAATTTATTGTAATTTATTATTTTTGTAATTTAAAATTATATTAATATATGTATTGATATATTGATCAGTTACATTTTATTTATTTATTAAACATTAATATAGTTATTTAAGTAAGTTCCATATCTATCTAAAAGAAAACACACCAAAAAAGAGGGAAAGAAAATCAACATAGATAGATAGAAATCCATAATGGTCGTCCATAAAGGCCAACAGCCACAGAAGTCCGTGTCCGCTATAAATATTGAAGAAGTAAGAGCAGCAATGATCATTCTCCAACACTCTGCCTCTATTATCCCACTTAACACTCACTTTAAACAAATTGGAGCAGAGAAGAATTTACCATGAATATATGTTTTTGCTCGATCTTGAAACCTTATCTGAATTCCAAACCTGATTTCCTTCCCGGTTGGGGTCCAAACCCTAAAATCAAATCCATTCAATTCTTTAATTTTCAACGTTATGGTAAATTTTATGGCTTCAAGGCTGTGCATGATGATGGCGTGGGAGTTCTTTACTCCGACGACCTCGTTTCTGAGCGGGTTGCAGCTCTTGATGCTGAACCGGAGGGTCAGGGTCAGGCCAATGGAGTGGCAGGCACTGTAACGGAAGAAACTCATGAACAACGAACTCAAATTCGGTTGAAAAAGGCGGAAGCTAAGAAAGGCAGTGTAGAGGAAAGTGACGAAGAAGGTCGGTTCAAACTGCGAAATGGAAGAGAGGTCTGTCTTTCTAGTTCGATCCTAGTAATTTTCTCAAAGGAAGTTGTGTTTCGATTTTCGATCTTTTGCGAGTTGTTTGGCCTTCCGTGACGTATGATTGTGTTAACTAAATCCTTTATTGTTTGGTGCTGTATTTGGAATTTCTAGACTTGGTATGCTGCGGAACTATGACATGTGAGAGAGTTTCAAAGTGTTGTCCAAACAATGATGTATAGGTATATATATATTTTTGTCTACTAAATGGAGAATTTTAAGCTAGGTGTTTGCAGAGAAAGCTTACCTAGTTGGTGTGGCAAAGAAAGGTGATGGTAATGGTTCTTTTGGTATAGAGGAATCACTCAGTGAATTAGAGCAGCTGGCTGATACTGCTGGGTTACTTGTTGTTGGTTCGACTTATCAAAAGTAAGTAACTTTGCTAATATGATTTGCTCATCTAATTTTGATAATATTTCGCTTTTCTTTTTTGGTAATTTCTGAGAAATTTGAACGATAATGCACTGATTCAGGTGATTGTTATATTTGGTACAGACTTGCATCACCAAATCCCAGGACATATATAGGATCAGGAAAGGTGGCAGAAATTATGAGCGCAATCCATGCATTTGATGTTGAGACTGTAATTTTCGATGATGAACTTTCACCAGGGTTGTTTTCTGATCACTTCATAAGACATTTATGCATGCCTGAGTTTTTATTCTGTTGATTGTGCCATCTCGGCCACTTTTTACCGAATGCTATTATTATGCATCAACTAGGGGGCAGTAATTTGCTTAGTGTACTTTGCCCAACCTCTGCTATTTTGGTGATCTTGGTCAGCAGAGAAAAGATTTTATGGTGCTGGAGTGTGCCTTCTCTACTTTTCCACTTCCGAATGGAATTTTCAGGCTAAAGTGGTTTCTTCCTCTTCCTAATCTTCTTTTAAATTTTGCTAAATGTTTGAAGACAGGCAACTGCGAAACTTGGAGAAGACCTTTGGTGGAGATGTTAGGGTGTGTGACCGCACTGCCCTCATCCTGGATATCTTCAACCAACGAGCAGCCACCCGTGAAGCTGCTTTACAGGCAATTTATCTTTAAGGGAAAATAATGTGTGACACATATCTTTTTGTTGGTGCTAACAAGAAAAAAATATTTTTAGGTCTCACTGGCTCAGATGGAATATCAACTACCCCGATTAACAAGAATGTGGACCCACCTTGAACGGCAAGCTGGAGGACAGGTGAAGGGTATGGGTGAAAAACAAATTGAAGTTGACAAGCGTATCTTACGTGACCAAGTATGCAACTTGCTTTCTGCTACTCTCATAAATCTTCATACATTTTCAGCAGGTGCAAACACTGGGAGTCATCTTTATTTCCTTTCCTTTTCCTCGTAAATTGGCTTTTCCCCTAGTGCATCACTAGTGATGCATCGTTACATTTAGAGTTGGGTCAATGACGTGTAGACATTATTTACTTTATGCTATGTTATTTCTCTTTTAGAGGAACGTGGAGGTTGACTCGTTGGTGGCTCAACCTCATTTTTCCCTGTTATCGTTTTCTTGTTTTTTTCTTTCGAGTAGCTTCATCGCGCTTACAGTTCTGCTAGAAGTCAATTCATGCTTACAAACTAAAATCATAGTAGTTTCAGTGCCATTTAAGTTTTATATTTTCTTTGTAGAAACTCCTTCTACGTTTGTCTTTAGAATTGCTATTTACCGTCTCCTTCGTATTACCCATCTTTATGACTAATCATTAAACTGAAATTTTTATACTCCAATTTCCTATCGACTTCTCCTATGCATGTACATTGTATATTTTTTTCCACCTTTCTCTATCAGGGCAATGTTTCTTTGAGAACTTTGAATTATTTAGCATGTTTCTGTGGTTGTACTCTGCTGCCTGTACGCTTGACTTCCTTGCTATAGTCATTTGCAATACGTGATATGTACACTCTTTCTGGGCTTTCCAGATTGCTGCTCTCAAGAAAGAGATTGAATCTGTCCGTAAACATCGCAAGCAGTACAGAAACCGGCGATTTGCTGTACCTGTGCCTGTTGTATCTCTGGTATGAAATACTCTTTGTTTGTATTGGTAGGAATAATGTCAGAGATTGAAGCTTGTCTATAATGGCAGCTCAAGTGTTTTATACTGTAAAATACTTCTAGGTTATATGCTATAACTCGCTATATCTTACTATGAGTTGATTTTCATCGAACAATTTTGTATTAGGATCCAAAATGTACCTTCTTACACTCAATATAGTAATGTTTTGTTCTTGAGGAGAAACCCATCTGAGCTGCACAGCTGCTTCAGCTCCCGTTTTCCCAGATGACGTTAGCGATCTGTGTTGCTTCAAATTGATGAGTCTCTCTGCCTATATTGTTAATTGATTGCGTCATGCAGAAATAAATTGCTTACTATTGCTGAAGACAACTTAGTGATGCTTATCAGCTAATTCCTAAAGGATTTGTTGGTGGAACATGTATGGTTATTCTATGCTTAAGAAGATTCCTAGAGAAGTTGTAATCTGTTTCATGTGCTAGCATGCCATGTAAGGATGACATTGAAACAAGTATAATGTTTGAAAGGAAAAATGACTTTCTTCTAAATCGTAGGTAATACTTTGAATTTTTTTTTTTGGTTTTATCTTGGGAGCAAGGCATGTTTTACAGTTTCTGGATTATAAATCGTCCTCTTGTGATTTATTACATATGAATATAATTAAATTTGTATAGTATCATCATCTGCAACAATTTAATATTCGTCGATGCCTTGTATATAATGAGATTGATGATCGTTAAATCTGCTGTTCAGGTTGGGTACACAAATGCTGGAAAGAGTACTCTTTTAAATCGATTGACTGGCGCCGACGTGCTTGCTGAGGACAAGCTATTTGCAACACTTGACCCTACTACAAGAAGGGTGCAGGCAAGTACAATGCCCCTAAAGAAACTGCTAATTGCAAGACTCTATCCAGGGATCTTTGACGTTATACTCTATGAAATGATATGTTTCAACATTTACTACGGGAATTGGTTATCAATGCATCTGTTATTTCCGGCAACATTATTTTCTTTTATATTTTCACGGAACACCCAACGGCTAAAGCAGATAGCACAGTACTTCTTTTTATCAGCATGATGCGATTTTCATTGTATAAGTTCCTTAGTTTTAGAATTCTCATTAGAATGAAATTCCTTTACTTAGCGTGGCTGGAATACAAAATAGAATCTTTCCCAGGTTCACTCATACTTGGTTGGACCTTGAATAATTGTCAAAGCATTACAGAAAATATTTCCTTCTTTGAGTTAGTACTCAGTTACATACAAAGAACTTGCACAGTTGATACCTATTATTGTCTAAAAGAAACACATAATGAAGTCTAATTTTCAATCATTTTGCTTTTCCTTTTCACTTTTCCTCCTTTAGATCCTAGATGCAAAGAGTGCATGAATGTATGATTTTCATGATTTCAAATGGATGGCAAATTCCTTTTTTTGTACTAATAATTGATTCTATGTACTATATTTCTTCCTTGCGTGCCCTAAATGTAGGGAATTGGTGTACTTTCTTTTGTTTAGATGAAGAATGGGAAGGAGTTTCTTTTAACTGACACTGTTGGCTTCATTCAGAAGTTACCAACAACACTGGTATGAACATTTCTCCAGTTATGTCATGGTCATCCCCTGCTATTTCTGATTGTGTTTTGTTATGTTTAGTGAATTAAATCTTGGCTGTTCTATTTAATTGTTGTTTCTTTCAACCAATCATTCTTCTTCTAGGTAGCTGCTTTTAGAGCAACTCTGGAAGAGATATCTGAGTCATCACTTCTAGTACATGTGGTGGATATTAGGTATGATTGACCATTTGATGAGTAGACTGTAAATCTCAACTATACAGCTTCTAATTACATTGTTCAATTTGGATCAGCCATCCACTGGCGGAGCAACAGATTGACGCTGTGGAAAAAGTTCTTGCAGAACTTGATACATCATCAATCCCTAAATTAATTGTGTGGAACAAGGTAGTAGGATTTATTTGTCATTTGTTCTTAAATTTGCAGAATATGGAGCGACAGTTGAAGTTAGCTCAATCACTCTTATGTTCTGTTTAGAGTTTCTGATTCCCTATCTAATAACTCCTCCACAATACCGCCGACCCAATAAGATAGTGTGAAAACTCGAGAATTGTACTACACAATGATACCACCGTGGTTGAGTATAAGGCATTCAGATTAACTCCATCCACTTCATTGAGTGTGAGTTGCCTTATATATGTTTATCTCTAATATATGAACATGACTTCTTGATACATACCTTTGGTAGTAATTGATTTCTTCCACGTCATTGGACTGACATTGACATAACACAGTGTGCTAACCTACTTGGTTGTCACTGACTGAATCTGCTTGGTTTTGTTCTTAATTCTCGACTTATTGATGGTTTTAGATTTATAACATACTTCCATTCAGAATACAAGAGGTTTGACTGGTTGCAATGGAGTGTAAGAGAATCACTTCTTGACTGGTTAATGCATATTTCTATAGGTTGATAATGCAAAGGATCCAGAAAAGATCAAGTCTGAAGCTAAGAAAAAAGCAGATGTCATATGCATCTCTGCTTTAACTGGTGAAGGGTTAGATGATTTCTGTAATGCAGTTCAGGAAAAACTAAAGGTACTTCTCCACGGCTATCTTGCATACTTACGAACTGGTTTCTAATCTTCTTTTCCCCGTCCTCTTTTATATGGGACATATCTACCAGTAGATCGAATGTTCTTATGTGATCCTTGACTTTTTTGTTCAACAGGATATGATGGTGTGGGTGGAAGCTCTGATTCCCTTTGATAAAGGGGAACTCCTGAGCACCATACATCATGTTGGCTTGGTTGAAAAAACTGTAAGCATTCTTCTGCATTTCCTATTCTTGTCTGCACTTTCCTGAAATTTCAAGGGCCTCCAACTTGTACATTTATGAATAGATGCACAACCTAAAATGACATTCTTCTCCCACCAAATTTATCTGATATTTTCTCTCGGAGGTAATAGGAACAACGATATGCTAGACTGCTTCATAATAAGGAAACAGCTTTCTGCTTTAGAAAATTGTGAATGCGGTTGAAGAAAGAGAAAATGAAGAACCTAAGATTTCACATGATATGGTCTGATTCACTGAAATAGTAATAAGGTGGTCTTCTGCCATGCCTGAGTATGTGTCAAAATCACCATAATTCTGACAATGCGATGATATTCTGAGGTGTACTTATGTCCATGTTTGACTCAATATCCAATTTTTACTGGTTGTTAAACAAAAAACATAATCCCAGAAACTTCAATGTTTGACAATCATTTGATAGGAATACGTCGAGAATGGAGCTTTGATTAGAGCTCATGTTCCACTCCGCTTTGCAAGGCTTCTCACTCCCATGAGACAAACTTGCGTGTCGTAGCTGTTCAAGGCTTCTTCCAAGTTATTCAAAAAGGTTTGAACGTTTGAAGAAGGCATGGTTTTTGCTGGTCTTGCTATGGTTGATGATAGAGACAAGAGGGCCATGTTCCCAGCAGGTTAATTGTGGTGACTTCCTTTTCCAGAAGATCATAAGAGCTTTAGGCTCAAAAGAAGATCCTTATAGACATTTCTCTGGGTTTGGCCAATTTCCTTTGTATATAGCAACAATGACTCACTTCCTTATATCTTGAAGATCCTCCCGAGATCCATTTCCTGAAAATGTGGAGGAGGTTAATGAAATCTATGTATCTTGACCTACACTATTTCTTTTAAGCAAACTGCTCTACTATGATTTCTTTTAAGCAAATCTATGTATACTATTTACTGTTTGGAGTGAGCTCTCTCTTCTGATTTTTATGGTTGATTTCTACAATTAGGCCTTGATGAAAATTTCCAGAATGATGCGATTATGCAAAGCAGGAAATACATATATTAATTTCAGTTCAAATTTCCAACTCCTCTTTTCTGGTTTGCCTTAAGATAAGGTGTCACTCGCTTTAGTTCTCCTAATTAATCTAAAAAATGCTTCATCACAAGAAATTTACCTGGAGGAAACAATGTTAGTCTATCATGTTTCATTAACTGAACAACATTGAGAAACTCATTAAGGCAAAATTCGAAGTTAGCTTTAAAGAATGATCATTGAAACAGAACGTGGCTGACATATTATTCATGCAGTTCATGGAGCAGGTGAAACTAAAACCAGAAACACTGTCCCAAAAATTCAAAGTCTGACATACATTTGACATGGTCAGGATATCCGCAAGAGGCATATTATGTAACACCAAGGGGATTTGGTATGTAGCAGAGCAGTTGATTTTACTAAAATTGAGCTCTATATAAATCAATGAATGCTGCACAGAGACCTCACTCTCAAATAAGAAAAAACATCGTATATGATAGTCATTTGAGTTAGAAATGGCTTCTCTCAAGTTGATTTTCAGCCTTCTGGCAGTGGCTTTACTCTCATGCTCTCAGCCTCAGGCTTTCCCTGGTTCCAGTTTTGGTCGAGCCGCTGGAGGTTACACAGGTCTTACCCCGGATTTCTACCGGTTTTCATGTCCACAAGCTAATGAAATCATAATGTCTGTACTGGAAAATGCCATTACCAAAGATCCAAGAATGGCTGCCTCTTTGCTCAGACTCCACTTTCACGACTGCTTTGTTCAGGTAATATTCATAGAATTTCTCTGAGGGAATTACACTATTTTATGTGGTTGAATTCATCAAGAAATCAAAATATCCGGTTTGTCTTTAAAAGGTGTTTCCCTTATTTAAGACCGAGGTTTAGGATTCATTTTTCTTGTTCTTGATTCTAAACTTCTGTGCTCTCTGCAGGGCTGCGATGCATCAGTATTACTAGATGATAGCACGGCAACAAGGAGCGAGAAGAACTCAGGGCCAAACAAAAACTCCCTCAGGGGATTTGAAGTGATTGATGAAATCAAAGCTAAACTGGAGCAGGTCTGCCCTCACACTGTTTCTTGTGCAGACATTCTTGCTCTTGCTGCCAGAGATTCTACTGTCCTAGTAAGCTACATTCCAATCTATTACCAGATCAACGACAATCTTTCCTAGGAAAAAATAATCTAACTTCCGGAATAATGTGCAACAGAGTGGTGGCCCTCATTGGGAAGTGCCGTTAGGGAGAAGGGATTCAAGAACAGCAAGTCTGAGTCAATCCAACACCAACATTCCTGCTCCTAATTCCACCATCCAAACACTCATAACAAAGTTCAGGGCCCAAGGCCTTGATGTAGAAGACCTCGTTGCTCTCTCTGGTTGATCAACTCTTCCTATTTACCTACCGTAAACTAACGATATAAACCACAAACATATTAACAACAGTAAGATATTGCAGGAGGGCACACCATAGGAGCAGCAAGATGTGTGACATTTAGACAGAGGCTGTACAATCAGAACGGGAACAATCAACCAGACGTCACGCTTGAGAAAAACTACTACAATGGCCTAAAAGTAGCCTGTCCTAAAGTCGGCGGTGACAATAATATTTCACCTCTTGATGTTTCATCTCCGGTGAGATTTGACAACACATACTTCAAGCTGTTGTTATGGGGCAAAGGTCTTCTCAGTTCAGACGAAGTTTTGTTCACCGGAAATGTTGGGAAGACCGTCGAACTGGTGAGAAGCTATGCAGAAAGTGAGGCTTTATTCTTCCACCAGTTTGCAAAGTCTATGGTTAAGATGGGGAACATTAGTCCTCTCATTGGCTCCAAAGGCGAAATTAGGAAGAATTGCCGCAAAGTGAACTGAACTGAACTGAGAATACATAGCTCAGTGCCTCAGTCATTGTCTATGTGAAGTCAGCTTCCTTTATATGCACGCTTCTTCTGTTAATGTTCTAAAGATGTTCTTTCTCTTGGGAGGGAAGTAGAGAAGTTCTGTCATTTATGTATGCAATTACCAATATTTTTCAATATGACTAATCAGTAATTCTCTGTTACAAAATTTCAGGGCAAAACTGAAAATTTCATACAAAATTAAGAACAAAAATCAAATTCAAACACACACTTTTTTTAGGTGGTAATTACATAATTACTTAAGAATTCAATAAATTGATGGATCATCGATTCGATAAATATATTAATATACTAAAATAATAAAGTAAATTATAATAAATTCATATTTGATATTGTACGTTATTATGTATATACGATTTATGTCATTTATATATTTTAAAAAATATATTTTATACATATTTAAGAGAATACAGAATATAATATTATTTTATAATAACAAAATTCAGACTGATACAATGAAAAACATTCTTTTTCCTTATTAAAGATATGACAAAATGTGTGAGAAATATGTTACTTTTTCCTCACACTATTTTAATTCAAATTGAATTTGTTGGGATTTAAATTAATTGTATAACATATATAGTATATTTAAAATATGATTGATTTATAATTCAGAAAAAAATGATAAATTAAGTAGTAAGTATTCCACAAGTGATATGATTGATTTAGTTTGGTCAAATCTCATTTGACGAAGAATTTCCCTAAATTCAACCTAATAATTCATTAAGTAGCTAAACTTTTTGTTAACTGAAATAGCTAATTTTACATTTTAATCATTCAAAAGTGTAATTCTGCCCTTTTTAAACTCTATGTCTGGCCAAGGTGACGGTGTCGTTTCATGAGTGAAGAGTTGGAAATGGAGTGTGAAGGCTTGTAGATCTAAACAGTGAGCAGACAAGTTTTCTTCCAACTCATCAGATTGGTGCCCTAAATGCATCAATTCGACACTGAATTTGATCTTTAATTGTGCTGCGGCTGTTGAACAATATAATGGCGAAGCATTCGACGACGTCGTCAATTTCAGTCCAGAAGAAATGGCCTTTGCTGATATTACTCTGCATCGCCCTCTCAACCGCCATTGCCTTCTTTATCGGAGCTTCGTTCAATTCCTGCAATTCTCATGATTACGCTGATAACAACAGTTTCAACACTCCCATTCACTCGTTCAACTCTGAGAGCACGGCTGCTACGAAAGAAGAAAATCCTCTCAGTTTTATGAAATCAAAGCTCGTGCTCATGGTTTCGCACGAACTCTCGCTCTCCGGTACTTTTAACTTTTGACTCTATGAAACTAACTAAGAGGAACTGTTTTTCAAGTGTGATTGATTGGTGTTGTGAATGGGCACAACTTGCTGTCGGGACAATACAAGATCAACTTTTGACAATGAAGAATAAACTAATCGTCGAGTCTGATGAATTTTGAACTGTGTCATATACTGCATTTCCTAGTTGTCCAGGAAATTGCTTTGAGAAAAAAATCAATCTTTCTGGACTAAAAGCTCTATCCAAGAGTCTACAGAAAGACTAATTTTGTTTTTTAACAAATTTTCGTAGGCGGGCCGTTACTACTAATGGAGCTTGCGTTTCTATTGAGAGCCGTTAGCACACGGGTTGTCTGGATCACTAATCAGAAGCCCACTGAACCTGATGAAGTGATTTACAGTTTGGAACAAAAGATGATGGCCAAAGGCGTGGAGGTATGATGAAGTTCATATATCCAGTTCTGCCCAAATGACCATTCTTTTCAACGTCATTTGTCACTACGGCGTCAGAATGATAATAGTTGATTTTGTTATTCAATGCAGGTTATGCCTGCAAAGGGCCAGGAAACTGTTGATATAGCTCTTAAAGCTGATCTAGTCATTTTAAATACTGCGGTGGCTGGCAAATGGTTGGATGTTGTGCTCCAAGAAAATGTAGCCCGTGTTCTCCCCAAGGTTTTGTGGTGGATTCATGAAATGCGAGGGCATTACTTTAAACTGGAGTATGTTAAGCACCTCCCTTTTGTTGCAGGTGCCATGATTGATTCTCATACTACTGCTGAGTACTGGAAGAACAGGACACGAGAACGATTAGGGTATGCTACTTCACATATTATATATGATTCGTATGACCCTATTTGTTTCAAGATGGTTTCGCTCATAATTCTAACAACTGCTCAAAAACTATGCATATTTATAGCCTTTGAAGATGCAGAAGTTAATAAGTACTTCGTTCCAAAAAATAGAAAAGTTAAGTAATGTTTTGTTTCATTTCTAAATATGCATTTCCAGAAGATGTTTCAGTGGATCCATGTCGGCCAGTGTTTTAGAAATGTCTTTTCTTATTCAGTACTGATTCCTCATTTCAAAGATTATAGGAAAATATTTTCAAGAAGTCGCCCATTTCTGGAAATATCAATAAGATGTTTGTTTGTTTTCTTCATTCCATGGATAACATGCATTTGACTTAATGGAAAACTATAATTTCGAAATACTTTAGCAACACATTTTGATTTTCTACCATACGCCTGATGTAGGCCCTTACATAATCTCATCCTCAAACTCCTTTATGAACTCATCCATCTCCGAAAAATTGAGAACAAGTTTTGGAACATGAAACTAAACTTAGCTTATGTTGCAGATCATTTACTGTGTCACCAAAATTTGTATAAATGCAAATGATTGTGGAAACCTGATCTCTATCTAAGTTGACTTCAACACTATCCAGAATTTTTGGGTTATTCTCCCTGCAAGCAATAATTATAACTTATATTGTTCTCGATTGGTGCAGGATTAAGATGCCTGACACCTATGTTGTGCACCTTGGGAATAGCAAAGACTTGATGGAAGTAGCTGAAGACAGTGTTGCAAGAAGGGTTCTCCGGGAGCATATCAGGGAATCACTTGGAGTACGAAAAGATGATCTTCTGTTTGCCATTATCAACAGTATGCTTTACAAACTATGAAATTGTATTTTATCCTTGGCCATTTTTCTTCCAGAATTTATTTCTTAAACAGCAATTTTCTTTGAATGCGTTTTAATGTATTAAGAAGTGCTTTCAATCTGCTTCCGGGTTGGTTTGACATCTAACCCTCCCTGTTGCAGTTGTGGGTTTTGCTGTAAAAGGAATTTTGTGTTTAGCATGACAGTTGCAAGCACGCATTACATCTAGGTTATTTTTTTGAAAAAAAAATAAATAAAAGAATTCTGATGAAACATTAGGACTAGGCTACCATTCAAATATCCCATGAAAGTTCAGAAGAGCTAGTTTTCGTCGTACCGTTTTCATGTCCAACTATTTATGCCATGATACAACTTGTATCTGTACAAAATGCATTACTTATATGTATCTGATGTAGTGGAGACAAAGGCAATAACCATGGCCTTGCTTGATACTTGAAGCTAGTTTAAATATCCTGTTGCAACTATCATGAATGAGCCAAGATTGCGTTTGCTGTTTGGCTCTTCCTCGGCAAGGACAAGAACCTTCATGGATTAGAGAGGTGACTGATAATTTGCTAGTCCATTTCTGCATAATTTCTGTCAGCCATCAAACTAAGAAGCACTCTTCTTCTATCTTGTGATTGATTAAACAAATTTTAGAATGTCTTAGAAAAGATATGATAGTGACCACAAAGTAGAGTGGGCATGCGGCTCAAACATCAAAAAAGCAATTAAAGAAAGATTCGCTGGTTGTAATTTCTCTCTGCTATATCTTGCTAAAAAGGTTTGATGATAAATTTAATCCTGAACCTCTTTCAATTTTTAATTGACGGAACATAATATGTATTTCTTTACTTTAAGCTCCTAATTGTTCACACGCCATAGTTCTGTAGTTCTAAGCATTTTATCTTGTGGCCTTTATTGTGATCACATGTACCACATGTGAGATAAGTTAATTCTATATGCTGTATGTTGCCTCTGTATGCACGCAAGTATGTTGTTACTCATGGTTGTATCCACTAGACAGTTTCTGACTTATGATGCTGCATTGCTATAGGTGTTTCACGAGGGAAAGGTCAGGATCTGTTTCTTAAAGCTTTCTATGAAGCCCTGCAACTCAGCCAAGAGAGGAAACTGAAAGTTCCACCAATGCATGCAGTTATAGTGGGAAGTGACATGGGTGCCCAGACTAAATTTGAAACAGAATTGCGGAGATTTGTTGCTGACAAGAAAATTCAGGAGAGTGTACACTTTGTGAACAAAACACTGAATGTTGCTCCCTATCTGGCTTCCATTGACGTTCTTGTCCAGAACTCTCAGGTATATATTGATTTGTTAGTTTTATGAATGCACACAATACTTAAGTTTCATAAATCACTCAGATACTACTAAGGGGCTTACTCTCATTGATGGAAGAATTATCTATGATACTTTGCACTCATTTAGGAGTTGTTCATGTTAGTTTATTAGGTATTCTTAACTTTGTACAAGATTGCTGACATTTGTTGAAGGTGAAATGAAAAGAAAAGGAAGCCACATAATCTTTTTTATATTTTTGCAAAAACACTTTATTTTTGCTTTCTCTATTTGTGATCACTTTGGACATCTACTGATTACATGCACTAAAATTAAAGTGGAGTAGTTTTGTTTCATACTAATAGCCTCAAACCTAAACTGGACTTGGTGCTGGCTCTATGACAAATTTTCCAACAGTAAGTGGATGAGTGCATAATTGGCCCTCTCCTGCTGCAACTTCCAGATCATCCGTCTGTCCCAACAATCTCAAAAGCATGTAGCAGCTGGCAAATTAAGAAGGCAAATTTACTTATGATGTGCTGGCCCAGGTGCCTACTTGCTGGTTTTGACAAGCTCAACCAGTTTTTATCAGCCTGGAGTTAGGACTTGGCTCTCTCTATTTCCTGGCCGAACCTATATGGTTGGTTTTAGACTAAATTTTCAGACTGAAAGGAGAAAGGCCAAGCTCCAAACTCCAAAGTGATGAATTAGTTCAATGAGAATGAAAGTTGTTTGGGCCTTTCTTGCATGAAGACCACTTTCTTATAATGTTAATATTAAGCTATATTGTCGAAAACATTGGGAACTTATGAAATCATGACTTTCTTGATGTTATGCAGTTGGTGTTCTTATTGCCAACTTCAGAATGATAATGTGGTTGTGATATTAAGAAGTATGATTCACTTGCATATATAGATGAGCTTGATCTCTCTTCGTTGTACTTGGAAGAACTTAACATTCTGTTAAATGCAGGCACGTGGAGAGTGCTTTGGAAGGATAACCATTGAAGCTATGGCTTTTCAGCTGCCTGTATTGGTGAGCTTATTCCTGTTTCTATCTTTTTTTATTTTGAATGCATTCTGGGCATCCCTGAGTTTATTTATCACATACAGAATTTAGAGTCTGTGACCTTCCCATGTCTCATTTCCAAATATTGATTATTTAAAAATACCTGCTATTGTCAAGGGAGGAATTACTACCTACTGAAGATCATAAATATACTAGTCTTAAAGAGGAGAATGTCCTTCCCTCTTATTGGCATCTACATGCAGGGGTTGGGTGGTTCATGGCTGAGGTATCGATCTTGTCTTATGAACTTCAACTCCTACCAAGCCCAAAAATCATCATAAAGTTGTAACAAAACAAATTTTGAAATTATCATAAAGCATGCTTTCGTCCATTCCTTTTACAAGCAAGCAAGATCGTTGTTCCAAATTCAGCACTTCGTAGAGGCTATGGACCCTTTGCATCAGTGCTTATTTTTTGTTTCTGTTGTGCCTTCAATTTGCCTCTGTGCGAAAGCTTCCTAGATGACCTTCTTGTATCCCGAGGTTTCTACTTCACAATGAAGCTTAAGCCGATCTATCCTGAACAATCATGTACACACAGACAGACAAACCATAGGTTGAGTTAGACGGGGCTGGTGGTGCAGCCTACACCCCTGCAGTGAAATATTTCCAGTTTCTACGTGCAATACATGCAAGTCATCCAACTAGGAGGGGGAAAAATGAAGAGAAAAAGAATTCCCCTTCCCCCTCTCCCTACACCCCCCAAATTCCCTCTTACCCTACTTCTGAATGTCATAACTCGCACTAAGAAAAGATGCCCACATTGTGGAGGACCAGCATCTTGGGTTAATGGAAAATGCATCACTGGCTACCAGGTTCTACTAATTGAAACTGAAACCTTAGGCTGTTTGTATATGCTTGCATGACTTTTTATCTAGACCCTGGTTATTCTTTTTTCTTTTAAAAAAAAAATGCGAACAATATAAAACCAACATTCTTGATCATTAAAGTAGTCAATGGCTTCCTGATTCCAGTTTTCATTACCCTTGCACTTCATTAAGCATATATGTTATATACTTCAGGGTACTGCAGCTGGAGGTACAATGGAGATTGTTGTAAATGGCACCACTGGTTGGTTGCATCCAGCTGGAAAAGAGGGTGTAACACCTCTTGCGGAAAACATCATTCGACTAGCCACAGACGTTGAGACGAGGAGGACAATGGGAATGAAAGGTTACAAAAGGGTCAAAGAGATGTTTCTGGAACACCATATGTCGCACAGAATATCCTTGGTCTTGAAGGAGGTTCTGCAAAAGGCAAAGAAAGGAACTCATTAACTGGGAAGGCTTGTTCCAGCAAAGAAAGGAACTCATTAGCTCGGAAGGCTTGTTCCAGGTACTACTCTCCTCTCCACCCCCCGGGGCAACCAAGTGTGTACAAATTATCACCCACTATCTTCATAATTCAGTTTTGTGGATGAGAGTGTGTAGATACGACGGCCACTTACGTTATTGAATCATATCACATGATAATCAAAAACTGTTCGGTGATAGTTTCTCAGTTGGTAGTTCTCGTGATATCAAAGGAGAGAACCTGCTTCAAGTACATGGAATTTATCGAACAGGAATGTTGAGGGTGTTCTTTAGGGCTGTCCTTAATGAACTGAAGATGAGTGGACATTTTTTGTCATTTAATTGCGATAATATATTCCACTTAGATTAATATTGTCTTTTAAATATAAGAAGCAAAATAATAACTTCCTTTATTTTTAGGGTAAATTACAACAGGCTCCTTGAAATTTCTCTTAATTACCAATACATATAAATACCCCTTACAATGAGCTGTTACAAGAGGGTATTTGTGTATTTGTAATTTTAAGGAATACTTGTAATTTTTCCAACAACGAGGAAGTATTTCTAATTCTGGCAGACTTTAAAGGAGTCCACTTTTCCCTTATTTTGAATACTTCCCTAATTGAAGAGTGGATGTAATTATCCTAGCAGGTTTTAATGGTTTGTGTTGTCATTTTATTCCTAGCAAAAAATGTTGACAAAGATAGTACTTATTAATTAGTATTACTGGGGAGGACATACATTCCCGTGCATGGGGAGTGTACAACTATTTATCTAATTTAGGAATTTCATGCAACTACTAATATATTGGATGAGAAAAAAAGATATATATGGAGGGCTGGTTGGTCGCAAATGCACTTACTACCTACAATTTCTTTATTAAAAATTGTGTATGCATGAGGATGAGGTCACACACTCCATCACACAGCACCTACTTGAAGAACAAAGCAATTAAAATAAAGCTGTTAAAGTGGTTTTAATTATGCTTAATAATTACATCACCAATACATATGACCATCATTTTCTTAATTTTTTTACTTAGTTTTCCCTAAGAATATTTAATTTGTCCTCTTAAATTTTCAAAATACATGAAAATGTTCTGATCAAGACTATTTTAATAAAGGTTTTTTTTTCACCTTAAATTTAGCTATTATATTTTTGACAATTTACCAATTAATTCAATGTAAGTTGCATCATTTGCTAGTTTCTTCCTCCTAATGATAAATTCTTAATAAACAAAGAAAAGTTACCACCACAACTTTAACTTGCACTATAAAAGCAACTTAAAACCCACTTACTCTCCACCAAACAAGAAACAGCATAAAGGAACGGAATGATCTTAATTATGGTTAAACTTAATTTATATCCTAATTATGGCTGCATCCCATACTTATATACAAAAAAAAGAAGAAGCAAGTTTTTCTTTTTCGATCATGAAAACTATAAATTAATATCAAAATCATTTTTTTCTTAGATTTGCAATCAAATTTCAAAGATAGAAAAGTGCATATTTAAATTAATCATGTCGTCCTCTTTTAAGATATCATTATGAAAGGTAATCATTCTATTGACCCTAGAAAAAAATTTACATGTTTTTAATTTTAATTGGCGGATGGTAATAAAGTATGATAAGTATAATATATTTGTCTGTTCAAGATAAATGTATCATATTTATTGTATAATTGATTTAATTTGATCAAAGCTAATTTGGATAAAAAAATTTAAAAATTAATGTGCATGCATGTAGAAGAAAATTGTTAATGGTGCATTATATTGATGGATTTGAATTTAAGGGAAGAATTTGAAAAAAGAATTTAAAATACTTCAATTTGAAAAGAATTTGAAGTTCATCAATATTCAACAAAATATAATTTAAAATTAAAACTGAATGATTTAAAATCTTTTAAACTTAGAATATTCAAACAAATTCAAAAGATTTATATAATCTTAAAATCCTTCAATCCAAATACTACCTAAATGAATTCGATATATTGACAATGAACTCAGTCGTCATGTAATTAACCTTATGAGAACTCAGAACGCCTAGTAGGAAAAAAATAAAAATAATAACAAAAACATTTAAAATCATAAGCCCTTGAAGATTTTACATGCACAACCTTGCAGATTTAACATTGCTACAGACCCATATATATATATGACATACAAATATACATACATACATACATATATTGATCAGCTAGCCCTCAAATTAATCACTTTTGGACTGGTATTTTAGACCCTAATAATGAAACTAATCCTCTAATTCATTATGCTAATTAATATTTAAAAAAATAATAAAAACTAAAATGAGACAATCATTAATTTCTCCTGACATTCTCGAATCACCGAACTTCTAATCCAGGAATTTTCCTCAAATCACAACCACAACT
The DNA here is from genome assembly GCF_026168435.1 of Sesamum indicum. Lineage (NCBI taxonomy): Eukaryota > Viridiplantae > Streptophyta > Magnoliopsida > Lamiales > Pedaliaceae > Sesamum > Sesamum indicum. The sequence continues at coordinate 29,854,456 of NC_142659.1, read as the reverse complement.
AGAAATGGACAATAGAACATTCACCATTATTACATTCTTGATCCAACAATCCCAATCCTGATCAATAATCCAACATTTCAGCAGACGCCAATATCACTGGGTACTGGATTGGACCCATCATGTTCCATGGATGGTTCAAGATGAAACCATCAACCAATTCCCTGATGCTGAAATTACTAAGTCCCGAACATGCAGCACCACCCGCCGCCGGCGGCGGAGGCGGAGGCGGTGGTCTTGGTGTTGTGGATGTAATGCAAATATGTTTCAGGGATTGGAGTCTTTTTGTGAGCTCAATGAGCTGAGCTCTCAAGACTGAGTTTTCAGCCTCCATTTCCACATACTGCTTTTTTATGAGATCTATACTGGTCAACACCTGACTCTTCTTTTTTCTCAGCAAACAAATACAGTTCATCAGATCTTCCAAGTGCATCTGCTTCCGCAGCCTGGACCGCCTCGCCGACTCCCGGTTCGATTGCATTCTCTTTCTCTTCCTTTGATCCATCATCACTCTCTCTCTCTCTCTCTATATATATATATGTATATATATGTATTGTAGTAGGATTTAAGGGTTGATTAGAAGGGATATATAGTTATGAAAAAACGTAGAACCAGTAGAGGAATACAAGTGAGAAAGATTGAAGGAGATGGGTTCTGCGCCTGAAGGAAGAATTGATCATAAAACCAGAACGGAGGATTTCACTGAGTACAAGAGACATCAATCTCAAACATCAACAACACTACCGTCTAGCAGCTGCACCATCAATATTTTAGTGTGAAATCAATTCATGGTTCAAGAATCAAAGTTTCTTCCTTCCGGAAGAACTTCAACAGCACCAGAATTCTCAGGAGCAGAATCTCCCCAAGAAATAAATGAGAAAGCCGGACAAGAAGAAACCGAAATATATATATAGAGAGGAAGAAGTAAGAAGAAGAAGAATAGGAGGAAGAGGATTTTGAGGGCGGGGAGGGGCCTCATTTATACAAAGAGCAGGCAAGAAAATTGACTGGAAATCAGTTTTTGTGGGAACACGGATAAGCGTGTTTTGGCACCAAATTTCTAATTCAGGTCGAGTTTAATTAAATTTAAATTAATTATATAATAAGTATAATATATGTAGTGGGATAATGGTACGAGGGAAAGTATATCGTACTGTTTTGCTTTGATTCGATCAAATATAATTTCGATTTAATTTGAGGTAGAAGTGGTAAATTGAAGTTTTTTATTAAATCTTTAAGTGGCCATATATTTAATTATTTAAATAAAGAAAGAATACGAGTTGTACAAATATATTATTTTTCGGACATAAGAAAACCATTAATCAGCCAAGCAACAGGCCCAACCAAACAGCATGCACTGAGATAAAAGTACAGGCAAATCATCTACAAAGATAGGTTTCACGCCCCAAAAAACGACCAACACAAGTAAAAGCTGCTAAACAGCAACAGAGGGAGGAACAACTGGTCTTCCAGCTTCATCAAAATTTTGCAATAAACGATGTATCTTTCTTAATGGGTCCAGAAGTTTCAATCCAATATTAATGAAGGGTTTAATCATTTGGAATAAACTCATCCATTCATGCTCATGGTTCATTAATCCAACTCATGATCACTTGCAAGATGATTATGCCCTGTCTCTTATCTGTGTTACGTAAAATTTGAATTTATAATTTTTTAACTGTGAGATCTCTGTTACTCCGTTCAAATAAAATTTCATTGACACCACTTTTTAATATCAATATCAGCCTTCTAAATTAATATCTAACATAATCTCTTTTCAAATAAAAGTGGATTTGACAGCACAAGAAAAGGAGACAACCAAATTCCTCCGTCCCTACCCCATCTCTCTGAAATTATCTTCCCATGATGTGGACTTGAAGCAGCCCATCGGATTCTCAATATACTTCAAACTACAAGTTTATAATGTTGAATTTTCACTAACTCTAGATATGGTAGGTAATAGAAAAGTATTATTCAGCCAATTATAAATTTTTATCAGATCAATTTCGGTCAAATTTAACTAATCACACAATAAGTGTTATATATGATACTGATCTCTCTAATTAAATTGTACATCAATTACATAACCAACATTTTGTACCTGATTTGTAATTGATTTCAAATATGGTCAAATCCGATCTTTGGGATAGAATTTCCACGTTATGCATAATATACAAACTTTGTCAAACGCATTTTTCATTTATAATTAATTAGGTATCATATGCTAATCGTATTCCTCATGTTTTGCGTATTTTCTAAGCGTTATTACTATACTCTTCTATTTTTCATTTCTTAATTAAACATACGTAAAGTCATCTTCAAGTTTGTCTATTTTTTTTTCTTTGTTTATTATGTTTTATCTAGAAAATTAATTTCAAGCCCATTGAATTAAATTTACTTTATCATGTTTTTCACACACGTACGTCATGCATGGTTTCCATCACTTTGTATGTCTCGACCTGCAGGAAGAAAATATATATATATATATATATATATATATATAAATTCAAGCACAAGAAGAAGGTAATTTAATTTTTACTAGTGGTGAAAATTCTGGATTAATTGGAATGATACGTATAAGGTTAGGAAATGGAAAACCCTTAAATCAGAAAGGAAAATATTAATTATTTTCTAACTTCCCTAAGATTATACATTATTATTACTTTGATACCTGATCAGTTTGATCTTCTAGTTTCTCACTTTGCTTGATTGCTTATATGAAAATAAGAGCTGCTTATCATCATGATATATACAAAAGCCACAACTATATATATAGGTCCAAAAGAAGAAAGAAAAAGAAAAGGAAAAGACATATATATATATATATATATATATATACCTGTCTGATTATCATAGCATATAGTTACATTATCAATAATTGCGCAAGAGTACTTTAGTTTGCTTTTGTTGTGTTCTTACAGCCACTGAGAAAAGGTGGTGTGATGGTCGGTTTTGTAGGCTCGGAATTGGGACCTATTTGTCTTTCAATAAAGACAACAGTATTTGTTAGTTTGGGTTGAGAACAACTTTAATTGTTTCACCTCTTTCCTAAAATTAATTCTTGTATGTAATAATACAGAAATATTTCATGTATGCATTTGAATTCTTTAATTAATTTAATTTTGTATGGCACTTATACTCTTATTCGTTTTTAATTCATATGGGATGGACTATCCAATAATTTACTATATGGTCATCAAGCTGGTTAGAAATATTCAATTGTCACATCAAAACGGTTTAAAAAATATGATGCAACGAGTTAAAGTTAACTGAATTCGCTTATGAAAAACTAAAAATCACGCATGGCACGAGAAGTTATAGTGCACCCGTAGCTAAAAGCATCGGGTTTGTGTCTTCTTTTTTGTACCAATTTCAGTTTTACTTTCTTTTTTTTTGCCAGTACGCGATTCATTATATAATTCAATCATTCAACTTCAACAAGATTGATTTAATAAATTAATAATTAAAATTAATGAATATTGATGCATTTTGCGATTCAATGGATACCCCGTTGCATGAAGTATTGTCCATTTTGGTCTCGTATGATTCTCACGGATTTGTCCTGAAAGGCATCTCCCTAGAGAGAGAAGGTCTTAGAGGCTATAAGCCACTCAAGCTCCTCGTTTGCAAACAATATATAGAATGCTTGTCTATATCATCAACTCCCAGATGGTGTGATTTGCGACTCGATAAGTGCTCCATTTCGCGAGGTATCTATATCATGAACACTCAAATTATGCAGCTTGCAATTCGATAAGTGCCCCATTTCGCGAGGTATTGTCCATTCTAACTTCGTATAAGCATCACAAATTTATATTGAAAATATGTCTCGTTAGAAAGAAAATGCCTTGGAACTTATAAATCATTCATGCTCATCATCCGCAATCAATACAGGATGCTTAGCTACATCAAATATGTTCAAATAATTTTAAAAAATTAACAATTTACGATAAAAATAAAGTTACGCCCATGTTCCCGGGAGTTCAACCCCCAATGGATTACCATTTTGAGAGTGCTGACGATGGAAAACAGGGGAAAAGTGTTAAAGTGGTGTGAGTGTCACTATACCTTTCTTGATGTAAACTCGTACTTCTCCAATTGGCTTCTAAAGTTCACATACCCACTCTTGTAACTTGCTTCACCTCAAAGGCAATAAGTTGAGCAAAAGTCGTAGTTTTTGTTGGTGAAAAGTAACAAGTTCAGCGTTAATTACATACTTATAATGGAGTAGCTTATGCAACTCTACCTCAAAATTAATTAATTAATTAATTAATTAGGATTATACATTTATTTTCAATTGTAATCAAACTTCTAAAGATTGTCTTTATACTACTTACATAATTACACAAACGTAAAATTCTTACTCAAACTAAATCAATGACACAAATATATTGTACTTATCATGTAATTTGATTACTCTCCCTAATAAATAATTAATGAGAAAAAATAATTAATGAAAGTTAATGTAATTAACTATTTATATTTATAGAAATAAGCATATGTGGCAAATTAAATCTAAACTAACTTATCCACATCATATGACATGTCTTGAGAGAGAAAAATATTGGTTGGTTTTCATTTTAAATAAGATAATATGATACAATTTGTTGTTTGAAAAATTATAAATATTTTTTAAAATTATTATCTAATAAATACTTTTACAACGGACTGTCATGAATATGTATTTTTGTTCGATATTCATTAATTTTAAATATATCTATAATTTTTTAAATAATAAAAAATATTTATAACTAGAGAAAACTTAACAGAAATCCGTTATAATTTAACATAATAAGTATTATAACAATAGATGACATTAAAGAAATAAAAACGTGATATGATAAGTATAAAATAAACCAATAAAGTTAGTGATATTAATATTTCATGAGTTCAAAGTAGTGGAAAATAACATTATTACGAATTCTATATATGGGGATTTATTTTTTGTTTGATAACCAAAATAACTCTTTTTTCTTTGTATGTGAGCAAATTATATTAACATTCATTAGAATTAAGTTCGTATATATTAATACATTTTGTTATTTATAAAATTATAAATAAATCTTTCTAAACAGTGTTAAAACATTATACATTAAAAGAATTTGTATAAAATTTTTATTACTGAACGAAAAGTGTACTTATATTTATAATTATAATAATAATCTAAAAAAGTGTAGGTGTAATTTTATAAATTATGAATAATAATCGGAGGCCCAAGTTATCTCAAACGCATTTTATCACTAAAGCCCAATTTTTGTTTGTTATTGGATCCCAGTTTGATGGAGAGTGACCCGGCCCGGCCCAATTGAAAGTACAATAGGGTGTATTTAGATATTTAACCGGCAAATTTTGGTACCGTTGTGAAACTCACAAGTCACAACACACACTTCATCCTCCTCCAGCCTCCAGCCTCGGTTTTCTTCTTCTTCAGGTAGGTACTTCTTGTAAGTCATCAACTCAAAACAAGTGAGTTTTATTTAAGTTTCTTGATTTAGGGTTCTTGCATTGTGAAATTAACTGTATCTTGATTCAATAAATTTGTCTGCCCGACGGAAAACTTTCTTGAAGATCACCGAATTCTTCAATTACACTGTTTTACTCTCTTTTTTTTTTTTTCCCTGTACTTTTTTTGGCTATATTTCTTCCTTGCGTGTCCTAAATGTAGGGAATTCTTGTAATTTCTTTTGTTTAGATGAAGAATGAGAAGGAGTTTCTTTTAACTGACACTGTTGGCTTCATCCAGAAGTTACCAACAACACTCATATGAACATTTCTCCTATGTCATGGTCATTCCCCGTTATTTCTGATTGTGTTTTGTTATGTTCAGTGAATTAAATCTTGGCTGTTTTATTTAATTGATGTTTCTTTCAAACAATCATTTTTCTTCTAGGTAGCTGCTTGTAGGGCAACTCTGCAAGAGATATATGAGTCATCACTTCTAGTACATGTGGTGGATATTAGGTATGATTGACCATTTGAAGAGTAGACTGCAAATCTCAACTATACAGCTCCTAATTACATTGTTCAATTTGGATCAGCCATCCACTGGCAGAGCAACAGATTGACGCTGTGGAAAAAGTTCTTGCAGAACTTGATACATCATCAATCCCCTAAATTAATTATGTGGAACAAGGTAGTAGGATTTATTTGTCATTTGTTCTTAAATATGCACAATCATTCTTATGTTCTGTTTATAGTTTCTGATTTTCCTATCTGATAACTCGTCAACAATATCGCCGACCCAATAAGATAGTGTGAAAACTCAAGATTGCACTACACAATGATACCACCGTGGTTGAGGATAAGGCATTCAGATTAACTCCATCCACTTTATTGAGTGTGGGTTGCCTTATATATGTTTCTCTCTAATATATGAACGTGACTTATTGATACATACCCTTGGTAGTAATTGATTTCTTACACGACATTAGACTGACATTAACACAGTGTGCTAACCTAGTGTGGTTGTCACTGACTGAATATGCTTGGTTTTGTTCTTAATTCTCAACTTATTGATGGTTTAGATTTATAACAAACTTCCATTCAAAATACGAGAGGTTTGACTGGTTGCAATGGAGTGTAAGAGCATCACTTCTTGACTGGTTAATGCATATCTCTACAGGTCGCTAATGCAAAAGGATCCGGAAAAGATCAAGTCTGAAGCTAAGAAAAAAAGTGGATGCCATATCCATCTCTGCTTTAACTGGTGAAGGGTTAGATGATTTCTCTGTAATGCAGTTCCGGAAGAACTAAAGGTACTTCTCCATGGCTATCTTGCATAATTACAAATTGGTTTCTGATCTTCTTTTCTCCGTCCTCTTTTATATGGGACATATCTACCAGTAGATTGAATGTTCTTATGTGATCCTTGACTTTTTCCTTCAACGGGATATGATGGTGTGGGTGGAAGCTCTGATTCCCTTTGATAAAGGGGAACTCCTATGCATATTTATCTGGTATTTTCTCTCGGAGGTAATAGAAACAAGGATATGCTAGACTGATTCATAATAAGGAAGCAACTTTTTGCTTTAGAAAATTGTGAATTCGGGTTGAAGAAGAGAAAAAGAACCTAGAATTTCGCATCATATGTTGGTCCGATTTTGTGCAATTGTAATAATGCAACATAAAGGGTATAGCGGTCGTAGGTTGTCTTCTGCCCATGCTTGAGTCAGTGTCAAATTCACCATAATTTTGACAATGCGATGATAAAGGTTGTAGCATTCTTAGGTGTACTTATGTCCGTGTTTGACTCAATATCCAATTTTTTCTGTTGTTAAACAAAATATAATCTCAGAAACTTCAATGTTTGACAATCATTCGATAGGAATACATCAAAGGATGGAGCTTTGGTTAGAGCTCATGTTCCACTCCGCTTTGCAAGGCTTCTCACTCCAATGAGACAAACTTGAGTGTCATAGCTGTTTTCCGGGCTTCTTCCAAGTTGTTCAAAAAGGTTTGAGCGTTTGAAGAAGGCACGATTTTTGCTGGCCTTGCTGTGATTGATGCTTACAGCTACAGAGACAAGTGGCCATGAATGTATGCATTTTCTGTTCTTTTAATATGAATGTGACTGTAGCAATAATATGAATGTATGCATTTTCTGTTTTAGAAAGTTCTTTGCTGGAAGTTATATAATCTAAACGCATGCAAAAATGCAACGGAAATGATTTTCTTTTTTTTTTTTCTTTTTGGAAAAGATTATTTTAATTGATGTAAAAGGATTATATGTACACTTACAAGCTTTCCACAAAAGTTTTCTTTAGAAATGATTTTGTATCTATGTGAGAGGTTTGTCTAGTGATATCTTTTGAAGTTTTCTGAAAATTCTGTCAGTGATCCTTGGTTCTCGTAGGACTTTGGTGCCGAAACTTTTTGGCTCCACTTGTTAACATATGGAGCTATTTGAGCAAGATGCTGATGTTGTCAATTACACAATCCAGAGTAAAACTACTGCTTGAAGGTAATGGAAAACCATGTATATCTTCATTTTGATTAGTGACTCTTCGTCTATTTGAGGAGCAGAAAGTAACATTATGTTTGCTGATTAATTTGCCTGCTTCATCTCTTAATGCATATATGTGATCCACTGCTAGCTGACCGCCATCCTTCTACTCTCTCTTACTCTTATTTGAACTTGAGTTTAAGTATCTTAATATTCTCTTGGGACTGTGATGGAACTTCTTTATATGTGATCCGCTGAAAGCTCAGTGCCACCATCCATCTCTTACTCTTAATTTAACTCGACTTTTAGTATCTTAATATTCTCTTGGGACTGTGATGAAACTTCCTAAACCAATTAATGGACCAGCAGAATATTTTCTCTCAAGTGCCATCTAGAAAGGTATATTCTTGGTTATGCAGTATCTGTTTTTATGCTTCAAAATAGAGCATGCCGCAATGACATTTGTGTTGTTTTCTTTTGTGCCTTACTTCATTATTATGTATTAATGCAAAGGATAGATGTCCTACGATTTATAGTCTCTTATAGAAGTGTTGTTACTGGTAATTTAGGAGGAATTCTTTTATTTGCAAGTTTTGTTGTTGATATGTCATTTTTCAGTAATACTTGTAACATGCGTTTATTTGATTCTACAAGTGAAGCATGTCACTTGGTATATGTGATTCATACTTGTCTTTTACTAGAGCGAGGGCTAGAGTTTGAATTTGGTTTGCTAATTTCGTGCAAAGTAGATAACCTCATATCGATAAGGATTGTGCGGGAATCAAAAATTTAAGTAGGATTTAAATGCTCAATTAAAACATATGTTGGCTGCTAATGTGTGTTTTTTGATGATATTTTAGAACCTAATGGTAGCCTACCTGTCTTCATATTCGTCTCTTCTAGTTTCTAACGCAAAAGGAACCAATGCCCCTATTAATTCTTCGTTGTCAATTTTTCTTCCATATTTTAAAATCAAGAAGGTTGAACCATTGAGTTTTACACTTTGTATAATTCAAACCCAATTTTACTGCTCCGATTTCTTTGAAAAGCCGCGTAATCACCATTCTCGTTTGGAAAGAAAAGAATTGTGGGTTTTGGGGCTGCTCAAAATGTGAAGGATGCAAGGGTAGAGTTGAGACCTAAATTGGAGAAAAAACCCTCCTCTGTTTTTGTAAATTTGTTCTTGGTTCGTTTGTTGTGTTGGGTTTTCTCTTCATGCGCTTGCCTTAAAATTTTTTGTTTTTGATACATTTGGCATTCTTGTATGGATTTACAAACTCCATGTTGGTTCATGTTATTATCCTCTTATTTTTGCAGGTGTATCATAGAAACATGTGTTGAAAAATCTATTTCATACAATCTTGAATTATTTTATTTGTGAACTTCGAAAATTAAATGCTATGCTAAAATGCGAAACGGTTGTCTAGATGCCAATTTAAAATTTGCTTTTCAAAAGGACTTGGTAAATCTTTTCTGAGTATTATATAATTTCATGAGTTGATAAATAGTTTTTGAGGAACAAAGAGTTTTGGTAACATATACAGTGTTTGAAGAACTTTTTAATTCTTATTTCTAAATAATAATACTGGAAATTAGTTTTCCTCTTTCACTTAAAGATTTGTTTTCCTTGTCAAATTCATGTTCTAAAAATCAATTTTTATCTTTTACTGAAATATTTGTTTTTCTTGTCAAGTGTTTTGTAATAAACTCATGTTTTCGCGATTTTAGCTTGAAGTACACTTGCAAATATTGTAGACAAATTAACAAAATATTTTGATTAGCAATAGATGAATTCATTTAATTGTTTTTTAATGAATGCACGAAAAGTCATATGTTTTGGACTTTGTGAAATTTGTTATTGAATTTTATTTTCATAAAAGTGATTGAAACTGTTTTTGAAGTTTTTTGGAACATTTTTAAGAAGCATTCAGTTTACTATTTCTAGTCAAATTGCATTCAACGCCATATTTATTCATATTTTCAAAAAACTACATTATTAACTTTTCTTTTGATAAATGATTATTGTGCTGAAACTTGACAAAATGTGTTGAAAATTCTTTTAAGATATTTTTTACCAGTAATTTAAAAACGAATAATGAGATTGGCATCTAGAACTGTAACGCAATTTAGTATACGACATTTTATTTTTGAAGTTCACAAATCAACTAATTTGTGATTGTGTGCTATGGAATTTCCAACCATGCTTAGATACACCTCCAAAGTTAAGACGATGAGGATACGAACAAATATGGTGTTTCTGTAAAATTTATACAAGAGTTTTAAATGTATCATAAACAAAAAGTTTTAATAAAGCGACATGGGAACAAAACCTAACATAATGAAGAAATCGAGAATAAACAAAAAAAAAACGGTGGAGGGTTACTTCTCATTAAGGCCTCAACTCCAAACTGTCTTGCGCCCGTCATATTTAAAGCGGCCTTAAAATTCGTAATTCTATTGCTTCCAACTTAGAATGTTGAGAACGTGAGGGTTTCATAGAAATCAGACACTTTTGGGTTTGAATTATATAAAGGAAATTGCTATAGTTTCAACTTTACTTGATTCCTAAATATGGGAAAAGTTGATAAAGAAGATGTAAGTTGTTATTGCATGTCATTATGTTGCGTGTTTTTCACTTTAATTGTTAATTCTGTACACGTTTTCTTGTTTGTTTTTTTTTTTTCTCATTCTAACAGCTTAATGTTGGTGAAGATGATCTTGCACCAGCTTTCATGTCAACTCGGGTGTAAGTACCTCGGAGTAGGAGCCCTCTTGCACCAGCAACCATCTATGTAAAAAGTCTATTGTAAATAAGAATTAAGTGTGTTGGATAGTACTTTTGCCTTCTTTGTAGTTTGTGGAAAATTGTTGCTCTGCCCAACAAGGTCCGGCTTATTCTTAGCCAGAGAAATAAAAGTTTTGATTCAAAACCAATTTCTAGTTGTATAATTATTACTTGATTAGCTCCCAAAGCACATCAAAATCAGCTCAACTCAACAATATAGCAAATTGGTACATCAGTGAAACTCAAATTCATTGTTTTCGAAAATATTTTTGTTCTGTACTTCTACCACTACTCCGCTTACAATTGGAACATCTTTGAACTCTTCACCATACGAAAGAAACACTGCCAACCAATAGCAAATAAAAAAAAAAGAAAGAGAAAAATCGTTTATAGTATACAATCATCATCAACAAACTATCATCCAAAGAGGTATATCAAGAAAACTTTTAAGGTAGAGTCAATCAGCAAAGCTAGCTTTTATGTGTTCGTACACATAAATAAATACGTCACCATACGAAAGAAACACTGCCAACCAATAGCAAATAAAAAAAAAAAAGAAAGAGAGAAATCGTTTATAGTATACAATCATCATCAACAAACTATCATCCAAAGAGGTATATCAAGAAAACTTTTAAGGTAGAGTCAATCAGCAAGGTTAGCTTTTATGTGTTCGTACACATAAATAAATTCGGCATTTTATTAGCAACTTTGGAATAGGATGAAGTCTCTAGGCTATCATAACTATAGCTCACGATTATGACTATGATGGTGATTGTAAAATATATGTCTAAGACCTTGGTTTTAAATGTTCAAAGTTAAGAATTATTGAAATCGGATATCAATGATCTTGTGGGGACTTACCGACGTGATATATGGGTAAGGAAATTTATTCTTTTATGGAGACTGTACAAATACATTTTTACAAGTAAATATATTATTATAGTTAGTCATAAAATATATTAAGTTCATGATATTATTTATGTTTCTGTCATTGAAACATTTATATTATACAATTATATTTTCAAGACAAATTGATAATAATTGCTTTATTGATAAGGAAACTATTTATTTCTATTATTTGTAATTCACTTTCTAAATTTAATTGGTACTACCAAATAAAAAATATTTTTCAAAATTAAAATTGTAGTTCGTATTCATGAATTATTATATTTTACTATTTTGTATTCAAGTCAATTAATATGAAAATATAAATAACAATATTAAAAAACGCAATAGTAATATAAAACTAATTAGTCAAAACTCCTTATTGTATATTGTTTTAGTAAGAAATTCCATTTAGTAAATTATTGATAAGAGATTGCAGTGTTGGACTTCGATTCGGCTGTCATTTGCAGCTAGAATTCAACTCATTAAATCAGTATTCATGTCACTATAATTTATTGTGCTATGACATTTATTTTGCCAAAAGGAGTTAATAAGCAAATAGAGAAACGGTTCAGCCAGTTCCTGTGGAATGGTGCATCAACCTTTGGATATCCGAAGGTTTTCTAGAATCAAGTGTGTCGTCCGGTGGAAGAAGGAGGACAGGGAATCATGATTGTAGCAGCCCTCAATCGGACTCTTATGAGTAGACATATCTGGAGAATAGTAAGTAGATTCCGCGGTTCTATATGGGTAACATGGATTTACACCATGAGACTTCAAGGCAAATCTATATGCACAGTTGAGGCCAATTCCGGGGCATGGGGTTGGCGCAAATTGCCTAGACTTGGACATATACTACAACCTCATATCCATTATAAGATCGGTAATGGAGAATTAATATATATATATATATATATATATATGTCAGGATACTTGGCATCTTATGGGGATTTTAATGACTATATTTCCACACGACCCCTATCACACCCACACACGGGCGGATATGCTCCTTAGAGAGGTTATTCACAATGGAGTATGGCATTGGCCATTGCTGCTCACACCCAAACACACACAGGCGGACATTATTATGTTGGACATCATTCAAAGTTTGCCTCCACTACGTGGCACACACGACTCGATCACTCTGAGGGGAGGCCCCTACACCAACAGGAGGGTGTATGACATTTTTCGTTCTTCAGGCCCAAAGGTAGGTTGGTATCCACTCCTTATGTGCCCATTCAAAATCCCCCGGAATTCGTTTTTCTTATGGCTAGCTCTACATGAACGACTCTCGACCATGGATCGTCCGTGGTTACAATATTTTAGTAGAAATTGTGTTCTTTGCTCGTTGGGTACGGTGGAGACTCACTAATACTTGCTATTTTCTTGCCCTTATTCAAAGCAGTGTGTTCGAATCTTACGCAGGAAGGTTCGATTTGCATGGACAAATAGAGGATGGATGATTGATGTGATGATTGCTGCGCGAAAGTGGCGAGGAAAGCATGCAGTTAACACCGCCTATCGCAACCTTTTAGCATCTCTAGTATATCCCATTTGGCAGGAGAGCAATAGGAGGAAATTTCAGCAATTGGATCGAGACCCGTCGTCATTGGCTAACATTATTTTAGACAAAAATAGATTACGTATACTTAGTGCAGAATTGACGAATAAAATTAGTACGGTAGCCTTGTGTAGATTATGAAAAATTCCATGGCACACAACATCAGCCATACGACTGTACATTATAATTTTTTTAATGCAATTTACCTTTAACGAAAAACGATATAATTCAATAAGAGCACATTATGAAAATGTACCCCAATAAGGGTGTGGATGTTTTTTTGTTATAGGAATAAACACTCAAGAGATTCTCACTATTTTATATTTAATCACAATACACTTATTTGAATTCTAAAAATGATACGTCCATTATATTATAAAAAAAATTATAATAAAAAAAAATTATCTAATATTAATTTTAAAATAAAATTAATTAGTTGGAAACCACTTAATTTAAAATTTTCAACAATACTTTTAAGTTAATAAAATTGAGGATATTTATTCCATACTATATTTTTATTTTTTGAAGTTTGGGTTAGTATTTATATGTTATTCATATGCCATTCATTTTAAATTTTAACGTGCCCTCTAGTAATTCATTTTCTTGTTATAAATATATAAGATCTTTCCAATCAAATTAAGCGTGTCAAAATATTATTTGCCTATTTAGTTAGATACATCATTCATCTTCTAAGTAGTTTAGAGGAATTAGAAGTACTATATATATATATATATATATTGTTAGAGTTAAATATTATAGTTAATTCCTTATATTTCATTTAGAATCATTTTAGTTTCTCAAGTTCATTTCTTGACGTTAACATCTCTAAACTTTAATTTTGTCTCAAATTGATCATTCTGACCAAATTATAATTGGGGATAAAATGATCAGTTTAGATTTTTTTTTTTCTCACTTTAGTCCCTAAATTTGTAAGTTGTCAACGTGGAGTTTGTGTCACTACAGACATGGAAAATCAGATACATAGAGTGAAGATTTATTCGTATTTAAGAACTAAAATTGGTATATATCTACAATATAAAAAGTTTTATTTAAATCAGGTTCGTTCAAAATACGACAGTTCATAGAATAAATATGCTATATTTTACATGTAATAGATCACTTTTCTTAAATTGTATATCAATTACCTGACAAATATATTATATTTTTTGTGTAATTGTTTGATGTTTGATTAAATTCAATTTAAATTAAAAAAAATTTATGCACAACACTTCTCGTGATACATTATGATGGAGATAATTTCTTGTAATGTATCTTCCAAGGGAAAAATAGTCACTTCATATTATGCTCTTTTTTTATTGACTGATTTTTTATTATATTTTTAATTTTGGGTTATTTATTTTCTTAATGAGAAGTTCAAAACTAATATATTTCAATAATGAGTGAAATTTTATAATGATTGTAAACAAATATTATGTGATACATTATTATCACACAATAGTAATGTACTTTTGTGATTATTATATATATATATGTATATAATCGGAGGCCCAAGTTATGTCAAACACATTTTATTACTAAGCCCCAATAATTGTTGTTATTGGACCCTAGTTTAATGGAGAGTGACCCGGCCCGGCCCAAGAAAGTACAATAGGGTGTATTTAGATATTTAACGGGCAAATTTTGTTATACCGTTGTGAAACTCACAACACACCCTTCATCCTCCTCCAGCCCCCAGCCTCGGTTTTCTTCTTCTTCAGGTAGGTACTTCTTGTAAGTCATCAACTCAAAACAAGTGAGTTTTATTTAAGTTTCTTGATTTAGGGTTCTTGCATTGTGAAATTAAATGTATCTTGGTTCAATAAATTTGTCTGCCCGACGGAAAACTTTCTTGAAGATCACCGAATTCTTGAATTACACTGTTTTACTCTCTTTTTTTTTTTTCCCTGTACTTTTTTTGACTATATATCTTCCTTGCGTGCCCTAAATGTAGGGAATTCTTGTACTCTCTTTTGTTTGGATGAAGAATGGGAAGGAGTTTCTTTTAACTGACACTGTTGGCTTCATCCAGAAGTTACCAACAAGACTCATATGAACATTTCTCCTATGTCATGGTCATTCCCCGTTATTTCTGATTGTGTTTTGTTATGTTCAGTGAATTAAATCTTGGCTGTTTTATTTAATTGATGTTTCTTTCAACCAATCATTTTTCTTCTAGGTAGCTGCTTGTAGGGCAACTCTGCAAGAGACATATGACTCATCACTTCTAGTACATGTGGTGGATATTAGGTATGATTGACCATTTGAAGAGTAGACTGCAAATCTCAACTATACAGCTCCTAATTACATTGTTCAATTTGGATCAGCCATCCAGTGGCAGAGCAACAGATTGACGCTGTGGAAAAAGTTCTTCCAGAACTTGATACATCATCAATCCCCTAAATTAATTATGTGGAACAAGGTAGTGGGATTTATTTGTCATTTTTTCTTAAATATGCACAATTTTGAGGAGCGACGTTGAGGTTAGCTCAATCATTCTTATGTTCTATTTATAGTTTTTGGTTTTCCTATCTGATAACTCGTCAACAATATCCCCGACCCAATAAGATAGTGCGAAAACTCAAGATTGCACTACACAATGATACCACCGTGGTTGAGGATAAGGCATTCAGATTAACTCCATCCACTTTATTGAGTGTGGGTTGCCTTATATATGTTTCTCTCTAATATATGAACGTGACTTATTGATACATACCCTTGGTAGTAATTGATTTCTTACACGACATTAGACTGACATTAACACAGTGTGCTAACCTAGTGTGGTTGTCACTGACTGAATATGCTTGGTTTTGTTCTTAATTCTCAACTTATTGATGGTTTAGATTTATAACAAACTTCCATTCAAAATACGAGAGGTTTGACTGGTTGCAATGGAGTGTAAGAGCATCACTTCTTGACTGGTTAATGCATATCTCTACAGGTCGCTAATGCAAAAGGATCCGGAAAAGATCAAGTCTGAAGCTAAGAAAAAAAGTGGATGCCATATCCATCTCTGCTTTAACTGGTGAAGGGTTAGATGATTTCTCTGTAATGCAGTTCCGGAAGAACTAAAGGTACTTCTCCATGGCTATCTTGCATAATTACAAATTGGTTTCTGATCTTCTTTTCTCCGTCCTCTTTTATATGGGACATATCTACCAGTAGATTGAATGTTCTTATGTGATCCTTGACTTTTTCCTTCAACGGGATATGATGGTGTGGGTGGAAGCTCTGATTCCCTTTGATAAAGGGGAACTCCTATGCATATTTATCTGGTATTTTCTCTCGGAGGTAATAGAAACAAGGATATGCTAGACTGATTCATAATAAGGAAGCAACTTTTTGCTTTAGAAAATTGTGAATTCGGGTTGAAGAAGAGAAAAAGAACCTAGAATTTCGCATCATATGTTGGTCCGATTTTGTGCAATTGTAATAATGCAACATAAAGGGTATAGCGGTCGTAGGTTGTCTTCTGCCCATGCTTGAGTCAGTGTCAAATTCACCATAATTTTGACAATGCGATGATAAAGGTTGTAGCATTCTTAGGTGTACTTATGTCCGTGTTTGACTCAATATCCAATTTTTTCTGTTGTTAAACAAAATATAATCTCAGAAACTTCAATGTTTGACAATCATTCGATAGGAATACATCAAAGGATGGAGCTTTGGTTAGAGCTCATGTTCCACTCCGCTTTGCAAGGCTTCTCACTCCAATGAGACAAACTTGAGTGTCATAGCTGTTTTCCGGGCTTCTTCCAAGTTGTTCAAAAAGGTTTGAGCGTTTGAAGAAGGCACGATTTTTGCTGGCCTTGCTGTGATTGATGCTTACAGCTACAGAGACAAGTGGCCATGAATGTATGCATTTTCTGTTCTTTTAATATGAATGTGACTGTAGCAATAATATGAATGTATGCATTTTCTGTTTTAGAAAGTTCTTTGCTGGAAGTTATATAATCTAAACGCATGCAAAAATGCAACGGAAATGATTTTCTTTTTTTTTTTTCTTTTTGGAAAAGATTATTTTAATTGATGTAAAAGGATTATATGTACACTTACAAGCTTTCCACAAAAGTTTTCTTTAGAAATGATTTTGTATCTATGTGAGAGGTTTGTCTAGTGATATCTTTTGAAGTTTTCTGAAAATTCTGTCAGTGATCCTTGGTTCTCGTAGGACTTTGGTGCCGAAACTTTTTGGCTCCACTTGTTAACATATGGAGCTATTTGAGCAAGATGCTGATGTTGTCAATTACACAATCCAGAGTAAAACTACTGCTTGAAGGTAATGGAAAACCATGTATATCTTCATTTTGATTAGTGACTCTTCGTCTATTTGAGGAGCAGAAAGTAACATTATGTTTGCTGATTAATTTGCCTGCTTCATCTCTTAATGCATATATGTGATCCACTGCTAGCTGACCGCCATCCTTCTACTCTCTCTTACTCTTATTTGAACTTGAGTTTAAGTATCTTAATATTCTCTTGGGACTGTGATGGAACTTCTTTATATGTGATCCGCTGAAAGCTCAGTGCCACCATCCATCTCTTACTCTTAATTTAACTCGACTTTTAGTATCTTAATATTCTCTTGGGACTGTGATGAAACTTCCTAAACCAATTAATGGACCAGCAGAATATTTTCTCTCAAGTGCCATCTAGAAAGGTATATTCTTGGTTATGCAGTATCTGTTTTTATGCTTCAAAATAGAGCATGCCGCAATGACATTTGTGTTGTTTTCTTTTGTGCCTTACTTCATTATTATGTATTAATGCAAAGGATAGATGTCCTACGATTTATAGTCTCTTATAGAAGTGTTGTTACTGGTAATTTAGGAGGAATTCTTTTATTTGCAAGTTTTGTTGTTGATATGTCATTTTTCAGTAATACTTGTAACATGCGTTTATTTGATTCTACAAGTGAAGCATGTCACTTGGTATATGTGATTCATACTTGTCTTTTACTAGAGCGAGGGCTAGAGTTTGAATTTGGTTTGCTAATTTCGTGCAAAGTAGATAACCTCATATCGATAAGGATTGTGCGGGAATAAAAAATTTAAGTAGGATTTAAATGCTCAATTAAAACATATGTTGGCTGCTAATGTGTGTTTTTTTATGATATTTTAGAATCTAATGGTAGCCTACCTGTCTTCATATTCGTCTCTTCTAGTTTCTAACGCAAAAGGAACCAATGCCCCTATTAATTCTTCGTTGTCAATTTTTCTTCCATATTTTGAAATCAAGAAGGTTGAACCATTGAGTTTTACACTTTGTATAATTCAAACCCAATTTTACTGCTCCGATTTCTTTGAAAAGCCGCGTAATCACCATTCTCGTTTGGAAAGAAAAGAATTGTGGGTTTTGGGGCTGCTCAAAATGTGAAGGATGCAAGGGTAGAGTTGAGACCTAAATTGGAGAAAAAACCCTCCTCTGTTTTTGTAAATTTGTTCTTGGTTCGTTTGTTGTGTTGGGTTTTATCTTCATGCGCTTGCCTTAAAATTTTTTGTTTTTGATACATTTGGCATTCTTGTATGGATTTACAAACTCCATGTTGGTTCATATTATTATCCTCTTATTTTTGCAGGTGTATCATAGAAACATGTGTTGAAAAATCTATTTCATACAATCTTGAATTATTTTATTTGTGAACTTTGAAAATTAAATGCTATGCTAAAATGCGAAACGGTTGTCTAGATGCCAATTTAAAATTTGCTTTTCAAAAGGACTTGGTAAATCTTTTTTGAGTATTATATAATTTCATGAGTTGATAAATAGTTTTTGAGGAACAAAGAGTTTTGGTAACATATACAGTGTTTGAAGAACTTTTTAATTCTTATTTCTAAATAATAATACTGGAAATTAGTTTTCCTCTTTCACTTAAAGATTTGTTTTCCTTGTCAAATTCATGTTCTAAAAATCAATTTTTATCTTTTACTCAAATATTTGTTTTTCTTGTCAAGTGTTTTGTAATAAACTCATGTTTTCGCGATTTTAGCTTGAAGTACACTTGCAAATATTGTAGACAAATTAACAAAATATTTTGATTAGCAATAGATGAATTCGTTTAATTGTTTTTTAATGAATGCACGAAAAGTCATATGTTTTGGACTTTGTGAAATTTGTTATTGAATTTTATTTTCATAAAAGTGATTGAAACTGTTTTTGAAGTTTTTTGGAATATTTTTAAGAAGCATTCAGTTTACTATTTCTAGTCAAATTGCATTCAACGCCATATTTATTCATATTTTCAAAAAACTACATTATTAACTTTTCTTTTGATAAATGATTATTGTGCTGAAACTTGACAAAATGTGTTGAAAATTCTTTTAAGATATTTTTTACCAGTAATTTAAAAACGAATAATGAGATTGGCATCTAGAACTGTAACACAATTTAGTATACGACATTTTATTTTTGAAGTTCACAAATCAACTAATTTGTAATTGTGTGCTATGGAATTTCCAACCATGCTTAGATACACCTCCAAAGTTAAGACGATGATGATACGAACAAATATGGTGTTTCTGTAAAATTTATACAAGAGTTTTAAATGTATCATAAACAAAAAGTTTTAATAAAGCGACATGGGAACAAAACCTAACATAATGAAGAAATCGAGAATAAACAAAAAAAAACGGTGGAGGGTTACTTCTCATTAAGGCCTCAACTCCAAACTGTCTTGCGCCCGTCATATTTAAAGCGGCCTTAAAATTCGTAATTCTATTGCTTCCAACTTAGAATGTTGAGAACGTGAGGGTTTCATAGAAATCAGACACTTTTGGGTTTGAATTATATAAAGGAAATTGCTATGGTTTCAACTTTACTTGATTCCTAAATATGGGAAAAGTTGATAAAGAAGATGTAAGTTGTTATTGCATGTCATTATGTTGTGTGTTTTTCACTTTAATTGTTAATTCTGTACACGTTTCTTGTTTTCTTTTTTTGTTTTTTTTTTTTCATTCTAACAGCTTAATGTTGGTGAAGATGATCTTGCACCAGCTTTCATGTCAACTCGGGTTCAAGTACCTCGGAGTAGGAGCCCTCTTGCACCAGCAACCATCTATGTAAAAAGTCTATTGTAAATAAGAATTAAGTGTGTTCGGTAGTACTTTTGCCTTCTTTGTAGTATGTGGAAAATTGTTGCCCTGCCCAACAAGGTCCGGCTTATTCTTAGCCAGAGAAATAAAAGTTTTGATTCAAAACCAATTTCTAGTTGTATAATTATTACTTGATTAGCTCCCAAAGCACATCAAAATCAGCTCAACTCAACAATATAGCAAATTGGTACATCAATGAAACTCAAATTCATTGTTTGCGAAAATATTTTTGTTATGTACTTCTACCACTACTCTGCTTTCAATTGGAACATCTTTGAACTCTTCACCATACGAAAGAAACACTGCCAACCAATAGCAAATAAAAAAAAAAAAGAAAGAGAGAAATCGTTTATAGTATACAATCATCATCAACAAACTATCCTCCCAAGAGGTATATCAAGAAAACTTTTAAGGTAGAGTCAATCAGCAAAGCTAGCTTTTATGTGTTCGTACACATAAATAAATTCGGCATTTTATTAGCAACTTTGGAATTGGATTAAGTCTCTAGGCTATACATAACTATCTCACGATTATGCCTATGATGGTGATTGTAAACTATATGTATAAGATCTTGGTTTTAAATGTTCAAAGTTAAGAATTATTGAAATCGGATATCAATGATCTTGTGGGGACTTACCGACGTGATATATGGGTAAGGAAATTTATTCTTTTATGGAGACTGAACAAATACATTTTTACAAGTAAATATATTATTATAGTTAGTCATAAAATATATTAAGTTCATAATATTATTTATGTTTCTGTCATTGAAACATTTATATTATACAATTATATTTTCAAAACAAATTGATAATAATTGCTTTATTGATAAGGAAACTATTTACTTCTATTATTTGTAATTCACTTTCTAAATTTAATTGGTACTACCAAATAAAATATATTTTTCAAAATTAAAATTGTACTTCGTATTCATGAATTATTATATTTTACTATTTTGTATTCAAGTCAATTAATATGAAAATATAAATAACAATATTCAAAAACTCAATAGTAATATAAAACTAATTAGTCAAAACTCCTTATTGTATATTGTATTAATAAGAAATTCCATTTAATAAATTATTGATAAGAGATTGCAGGGTTGGGCTTCGATTCGGCTGTCATTTGCAGCTAGAATTCAACTTATTAAATCAGTATTCATGTCACTATAATTTATTGTGCTATGACATTTATTTTGCCAAAAGGAGTTAATAAGGAAATAGAGAAACGGTTCAGCCAGTTCCTGTGGAAAGGTGCATCAACCTTTGGATATCCGAAGGTTTTCTGGAATCAAGTGTGTCGTCCAATGGAAGAAGGATGACAGGGAATCATGAATGTAGCAGCCCTCAATCGGACTCTTATGAGTAGACATATCTGGAGAATAGTAAGTAGATACCGCGGTTCTATATGGGTAACATGGATTTACACCATGAGACTTCAAGGCAAATCTATATGCACAGTTGAGGCCAATTCCGGGGATGGGGTTGGCGCAAATTGCTTAGACTTCGACATATACTACAACCTCATATCCATTATAAGATCGGTAATGGAGAATTTATATATATATATATATATATATATATATATGGCAGGATCCTTGGCATCTTATGGGGATTTTAATGACTATATTTCCACACGACCCCTATCACACCCACACACGGGCGGATATGCTCCTTAGAGAGGTTATTCACAATGGAGTATGGCATTGGCCATTGCTGCTCACACCCAAACACACACAGGCGGACATTATTATGTTGGACATCATTCAAAGTTTGCCTCCACTACGTGGCACACACGACTCGATCACTCTGAGGGGAGGCCCCTACACCAACAGGAGGGTGTATGACATTTTTCGCTCTTCAGGCCCAAAGGTAGGTTGGTATTCACTCCTTATTGGCCCATTCAAAATCCCCTGGAATTCGTTTATCTTATGGCTAGCTCTACATGAACGACTCTCGACTAGGGCTGTCAACGAGTCGAGCTCGAGTCGAGCTCGACCATTTTTGTCGAGCTCGAGCTCGAGCTCGACTCTGTGATTTAGAGCTCGAGCTCGAGCTCGCCCAGGTAGAGCTCGAGCTCGAGCTCGATGCAGTATATTTGAGCTCGAGCTCGACGAGCTCGCCCAGGTAGAGCTCGAGCTCGAGCTCGATGCAGTATATTTGAGCTCGAGCTCGATTTGTCGAGCTCGAGCTTGAGCTGTCGAGCTCGAGTTCCAGCTCGAGCTCGAGCACTTGTTCCAGAAAATTGTAGCAGAAAAATTTAACATTGCAGCAGAATGGAGGTGGGAAGGAGAGAAGAAAGAGACGATAGGGAATTCAGAAATGTTACTAATTGATAATGGTCTTTTTTACAACATTACAACTCTTTTACAAATAACTCTCAAAGCAAACAAAAGTGTAAGGAACTAAGGCTGGAAAGGAATCTAACAACAAGAATTAAACAAATCCCCTAAAAACACAACCTAACCCAAGAAAAAAAATTAAAGAAGATGCTAAAAACACACCCAAATCCAAGAAAAAAAAATCCCCTAAAAACCCAAGAAAAACAAGAATTAAACAAATCCCCTAAAAACACAACCAAACCCAAGAAAAAAAATTAAAGAAGATGCTAAAAAGACACCCAAACCCAAGAAAAAGAAGAACGAGCAAAATGCAACAGAGAAGGATTACCTTAAAGCTGTACTCGTCGCCGTCCTCGTTGCCGACTTACCGTCCTTGTTGCCGTGAGTTTGGGACTAGGGTTCTAAGAGATGGGTTTGGGGAAGAATTGAGAATTTGAGAGGAGATAATAGGGAAGAAGCAGAAAGAGAGAAAGAAAAGAGGAAGAAGAAACGAGAACAAGAGAGAGAAAGTGATGGGTTTTGATTTTGACTTTTTGTATTACTATTATTATTATTATTATTATTATTATTATTATTACAACTATTATTATTATTACTACTACAACTATTATTATTATTATTATTATTATTAGTACAACTATTATTATTATTATTATTATTATTATTACTACAACTATTATTATTATTATTATTTTAAATCATGAGATCAAATCATAAAATTTTTAGATAGATATAATTGAAATTAATATATGTTCACAATTTGCAAAATGTATATATTTATAAATGTTAGTATAACATTGATTTAACTATCATCTTACATTGTTGAACAACATGGGTTAATCGGGCCATCAAAATTTAGATCTGACCGTTAGATATTATAAAACTTACAAAAAAATACATTTCGTAAAGTTTTAAACTTATTGGATATACGGATGTCGAGATATCATACTCGAAACATAAGAGTAATCATTCAAGACGCTCTATAGTTGAATCAGGCCATGTGATTTTAAATCATACCGTCTGATATGATGTAATGGACACAGTCTTGTATATATTTAAATTTCGTATGAATCAGGAGTCCGAATTTTAAAATATCGTAATTATTGATTAAATTTTTTAATCTCATTATATATATAATAAAATAATAATTAGAAGTTCAACCATCATCATCATCATCATTATTATTAATATTGTTGTTGATATTATTATTATTATTATTATTATAATTTTTAGCTTAATTCATAGGAATTACTAAATTTTGACATAAATTTATAAATAATAAAAAATCATAAGTGAATTACTTGTCAATTTAAAAAATGTATAACATAATACAAATATATATTAAAATATAACATAAAGATATTATAATAATTTTAATTATAAAAAAAATTATAATTTACTAAGTTGTTGATTAAATTTATTTTTATATAAAGATTAAATGTATAAATATAAGTACCATAGTTTATTATTATTCAAAATAAAATGTATGATATTAATTAATAATTATAATATATGGTCAATTTAAATTATAAAATTGATCAAATATTAAATATATAAAAAATTTAAAAATAAAAATATAAAATATATATATATATATATATATTCACCAGCTCGCGAGCTGGTGAACAACAAAAACCAACCTCGAGCTCGAGCTCGAGCTGGCTCGACTCGAGCTCAAAGTCGAGCCGGCTCGCTGAGCTCGCGAGCCGACTCGACTCACCTGCCACCCCTACTCTCGACCATGGATCGTCCGTGGTGACAACATTTTAATAGAAACTGTGTTCTTTGCTCGCTGGATACGCTGGAGACTCACTAATACTTGCTATTTTCTTGCCCTTATTCAAAGCAGTGTGTTCAAATCTTACGCAGGAAGGTTTGATTTGCATGGACAAACAGAGGATGGAAGATTGATGTGATGATTGCTGCGCGAAAGTGGCGAGAAAAGCATGTAGTTAACACCGCCTATCGCAACCTTTTAGCATCTCTAGTATATCCCATTTGGCAGGAGAGCAATAGGAGGAAATTTCAGCAATTGGATCGAGACCCGTCGGCAATCGCTAACATTATTTTAGACAAAAATAGATTACGTATACTTAGTGCAGAATTGCCGAATAAAATTAGTACGTTAGCCTTGTGTAGATTATGGAAAATTCCATGGCACACAACATCAGCCATACGACTGTACATTATAATTTTTTTAATGCAATTTACCTATAACGAAAAACGATATAATTCAATAAGAGCACATTATGAAAATGTACCCCAATAAGGGTGTGGATGTTTCTTTATGATAGGAATAAACACTCAAGAGATTCTCACTATTTTATATTTAATCACAAGTTACACTTATTAGAATTCTAAAAATGATACGTCCATTATATTATAAAAAAATTTATCTAATATTAATTTTAAAATAAAATTAATTAGTTGGAAACCACTTAATTTAAAATTTTCAACAATACTTTTAAGTTAATAAAATTGAGGATATTTATTCCATACTATATTTTTATTTTTTGAAGTTTGGGTTAGTATTTATATGTTATTCATATGCCATTCATTTTAAATTTTAACGTGCCCTCTAGTAATTCATTTTCTTGTTATAAATATATAAGATCGTTCCAATCAAATTAAGCGTGTCAAAATATTATTTGCTTATTTAGTTAGATACATCATTCATCTTCTAAGTAGTTTAGAGGAATTAGAAGTACTATATATATATATATATATATTGTTAGAGTTAAATATTATAATTAATTCCTTATATTTCATTTAGAATCATTTTAGTTTCTCAAGTTCATTTCTTGACGTTAACATCTCTAAACTTTAATTTTGTCTCAAATTGATCATTCTGACCAAATTATAATTGGGGATAAAATAATCAGTTTAGATTTTTTTTTCTCTCTTTAGTCCCTAAATTTGTAAGTTGTCAACGTGGAGTTAGTGTCACTACAGACATGGAAAATCAAATACATAGAGTGAAGATTTGTTCATATTTAAGAACTAAAATTGGTATATATCTACAATATAAAAAGTTTTATTTAAATCAGGTTCGTTCAAAATACAACAGTTCATACAATAAATATGCTATACACAAGAGAGTGCGAAAACTCAAGATTGCACTACACAATGATACCACCGTGGTTGAGGATAAGGCATTCAGATTAACTCCATCCACTTTATTGAGTGTGGGTTGCCTTATATATGTTTCTCTCTAATGTATGAACGTGGCTTATTGATACATACCCTTGGTAGTAATTGATTTCTTACACGACATTAGACTGACATTAACACAGTGTGCTAACCTAGTGTGGTTGTCACTGACTGCATATGCTTGGTTTTGTTCTTAATTCTCAACTTATTGATGGTTTAGATTTATAACAAACTTCCATTCATATGGGTAACATGGATTTACACCATGAGACTTCAAGGCAAATCTATATGCACAGTTGAGGCCAATTCCGGGGCATGGGGTTGGCGCAAATTGCTTCGACTTCGACATATACTACAACCTCATATCCATTATAAGATCGGTAATGGAGAATTAATATATATATACAGGATCATTGGCATCTTATGGGATTTTAATGACTATATTTCCACCGACCCCTATCACATCCACACACGGGCGGATATGCTCCTTAGAGAGGTTATTCACAATGGAGTATGGCATTAGCCATTGCTGCTCACACCCAAACACACACAGGCGGACATTATTATGTTGAACATCATTCAAAGTTTGCCTCCACTACGTGGCACACACGACTCGATCACTTTGAGGGGAGGCCCCTACACCAACAGGAGGGTGTATGACATTTTTTGTTCTTCAGGCCCAAAGGTAGGTTGGTATTCACTCCTTATGGCCCATTCAAAATCCCCCAGAATTCGTTTATCTTATGGCTAGCTCTACATGAACGACTCTCGACCATGGATCGTCCGTGGTTACAACATTTTAATAGAAATTGTGTTCTTTGCTCGTTGGATACGCTGGAGACTCACTAATACTTGCTACTTTCTTGCCCTTATTCAAAGCAGTGTGTTCGAAACTTACGCAGGAAGGTTCGATTTGCATGGTCAAACAGAGGATGGATGATTGATGTGATGATTGCTGCGCGAAAGTGGCGAGGAAAGCATGTAGTTAACACCGCTTATCGCAACCTTTTAGCATCTCTAGTATATCCTATATGGCAGGAGAACAATAGGAGGAAATTTCAGCAATTGAATCGAGACCCGTCGGCATTGGCTAACATTATTTTAGACAAAAATAGATTACGTATACTTAGTGCAAAATTGCCGAATAAAATTAGTACGGTAGCCTTGTGTAGATTATGGCAAATTCCATGGCACACAACATCAGCCATACGACTGTACATTATAATTTTTTTAATGCAATTTACCTTTACCGAAAAACGATATAATTCAATAAGAGCACATTATGAAAATGTACCCCAATAAGGGTGTGGATGTTTTTTTATTATAGGAATAAACACTCAAGAGATTCTCACTATTTTATATTTAATCACAAGTTACACTTATTAGAATTCTAAAAATGATACGTCCATTATATTATAAAAAAAATTATAATAAAAAAATAATTATCTACTATTAATTTTAAAATAAAATTAATTAGTTGGAAGCCACTTAATTTAAAATTTTCAACAATACTTTTAATTTAATAAAGTTGAGGATATTTATTCTATATTATATTTTTATTTTTTGAAATTTGGGTTAGTATTTATATGTTATTCATATGCTATTCATTTTAAATTTTAACGTGCCCTCTAGTAATTCATTTTTTTGTTATAAATATATAAGATCTTTCCAATCAAATTAAGCGTGTCAAAATATTATTTGCCTATTTAGTTAGATACATCATTCATCTTCTAAGTAGTTTAGAGGAATTAGAAGTACTATATATATATATATATATATATATATTGTTAGAGTTAAATATTATAGTTAATTCCTTATGTTTCATTTAGAATCATTTTAGTTTTTCAAGTTCATTTCTTGACGTTAGCATCTCTAAACTTTAACTTTGTCTCAAATTGATCATTCTAATCAAATTATAATTTGGGATAAAATGATGAGTTTAAATTTTTTTTTCTCACATTAGTCCCTAAATTTGTAAGTTGTCAACTTGGAGTTTAATGGAGAGTTTCTCGGCCCGGCCCGTGAAAGTACAATAGGGTGTATTTAGATATTTAACGGGCAAATTTTGTTACCGTTTTGAAACTCACAACACACCCTTCATCCTCCTCCAGCCCCCAGCCTCGGTTTTCTTCTTCTTCAGGTAGGTACTTCTTGTAAGTCATCAACTCAAAACAAGTGAGTTTTATTTAAGTTTCTTGATTTAGGGTTCTTGCATTGTGAAATTAAATGTATCTTGGTTCAATAAATTTGTCTGCCCGACGGAAAACTTTCTTGAAGATCACCGAATTCTTGAATTACACTGTTTTACTCTTTTTTTTTTTTTTTCCCTGTACTTTTTTTGACTATATATCTTCCTTGCGTGCCCTAAATGTAGGGAATTCTTGTACTCTCTTTTGTTTGGATGAAGAATGGGAAGGAGTTTCTTTTAACTGACACTGTTGGCTTCATCCAGAAGTTACCAACAAGACTCATATGAACATTTCTCCTATGTCATGGTCATTCCCCGTTATTTCTGATTGTGTTTTGTTATGTTCAGTGAATTAAATCTTGGCTGTTTTATTTAATTGATGTTTCTTTCAACCAATCATTTTTCTTCTAGGTAGCTGCTTGTAGGGCAACTCTGCAAGAGATATATGAGTCATCACTTCTAGTACATGTGGTGGATATTAGGTATGATTGACCATTTGAAGAGTAGACTGCAAATCTCAACTATACAGCTCCTAATTACATTGTTCAATTTGGATCAGCCATCCACTGGCAGAGCAACAGATTTACGCTGTGGAAAAAGTTCTTGCAGAACTTGATACATCATCAATCCCCTAAATTAATTATGTGGAACAAGGTAGTAGGATTTATTTGTCATTTGTTCTTAAATATGCACAATCATTCTTATGTTCTGTTTATAGTTTCTGATTTTCCTATCTGATAACTCGTCAACAATATCGCCGACCCAATAAGATAGTGTGAAAACTCAAGATTGCACTACACAATGATACCACCGTGGTTGAGGATAAGGCATTCAGATTAACTCTCATCCACTTTATTGAGTGTGGGTTGCCTTATATATGTTTCTCTCTAATATATGAACGTGACTTATTGATACATACCCTTGGTAGTAATTGATTTCTTACACGACATTAGACTGACATTAACACAGTGTGCTAACCTAGTGCGGTTGTCACTGACTGAATATGCTTGGTTTTGTTCTTAATTCTCAACTTATTGATGGTTTAGATTTATAACAAACTTCCCTTCAAAATACGAGAGGTTTGACTGGTTGCAATGGAGTGTAAGAGCATCACTTCTTGACTGGTTAATGCATATCTCTACAGGTCGCTAATGCAAAGGATCCGGAAAAGATCAAGTCTGAAGCTAAGAAAAAAAGTGGATGCCATATGCATCTCAGCTTTAACTGGTGAAGGGTTAGATGATTTCTCTGTAATGCAGTCCAGGAAGAACTAAAGGTACTTCTCCATGGCTATCTTGCATAATTACAAATTGGTTTCTGATCTTCTTTTCTCCGTCCTCTTTTATATGGGACATATCTACCAGTAGATTGAATGTTCTTATGTGATCCTTGACTTTTTCCTTCAACGGGATATGATGGTGTGGGTGGAAGCTCTGATTCCCTTTGATAAAGGGGAACTCCTATGCAAATTTATCAGGTATTTTCTCTCGGAGGTAATAGGAACAAGGACATGCTAGACTGATTCATAATAAGGAAGCAAGTTTTTGCTTTAGAAAATTGTGAATTTGGGTTGAAGAAAGAGAAAAAGAACCTAGAATTTCGCATCATATGTTGGTCCGATTTTGTGCAATTGTAATAATGCAATATAAAGGGTATAGCGGTCGTAGGTTGTCTTCTGCCCATGCTTGAGTCAGTGTCAAATTCACCATAATTTTGACAATGCGATGATAAAGGTTGTAGCATTCTGAGGTGTACTTATGTCCGTGTTTGACTCAATATCCAATTTTTTCTGTTGTTAAACAAAATATAATCTCAGAAACTTCAATGTTTGACAATCATTCGATAGGAATACATCAAAGGATGGAGCTTTGGTTAGAGCTCATGTTCCACTCCGCTTTGCAGGGCTTCTCACTCCAATGAGACAAACTTGAGTGTCATAGCTGTTTTCAGGGCTTCTTCCAAGTTGTTCAAAAAGGTTTGAGCGTTTGAAGAAGGCACGATTTTTGCTGGCCTTGCTGTGATTGATGCTTACAGCTACAGAGACAAGTGGCCATGAATGTATGCATTTTCTGTTCTTTTAATATGAATGTGACTGTAGCAATAATATGAATGTATGCATTTTCTGTTTTAGAAAGTTCTTTGCTGGAAGTTATATAATCTAAACGCATGCAAAAATGCAACGGAAATGATTTTCTTTTTTTTTTTCTTTTCGGAAAAGATTATTTTCATTGATGTAAAAGGATTATATGTACACTTACAAGCTTTTCACAAAAGTTTTCTTTAGAAATGATTTTGTATCTACGTGAGAGGTTTGTCTAGTGATATCTTTTGAAGTTTTCTGAAAATTCTGTCAATGATTCTTGGTTCTCGTAGGACTTTGGTGCCGAAACTTTTTGGCTCCACTTGTTAACATATGGAGCTATATGAGCAAGATGCTGATGTTCTCAATTACACAATCCAGAGTAAAACTACTGCTTGAAGGTAATGGAAAACCATGTATATCTTCATTTTGATTAGTGACTCTTCGTCTACTTGAGGAGCAGAAAGTAACATTATGTTTGCTGATCAATTTGCCCACTTCATCTCTTAATGCATATATGTGATCCACTGCTAGCTGACCGCCATCCTTCCACTCTCTCTTACTCTTATTTGAACTTGAGTTTAAGTATCTTAATATTCTCTTGGGACTGTGATGGAACTTCTTTATATGTGATCCGCTGAAAGCTCAGTGCCACCATCCATCTCTTACTCTTAATTTAACTCGACTTTTAGTATCTTAATATTCTCTTGGGACTGTGATGAAACTTCCTAAACCAATTAATGGACCAGCAGAATATTTTCTCTCAAGTGCCATCTAGAAAGGTATATTCTTGGTTATGCAGTATCTGTTTTTATGCTTCAAATTAGAGCATGCCGCAGTGACATTTGTGTTGTTACTGGTAATTTAGGAGGAATTCTTTTATTTGCAAGTTTTGTTGTTGATATATCATTTTTCAGTAATACTTGTAACATGCGTTTATTTGATTCTACAAGTGAAGCATGTCACTTGGTATATGTGATTCATACTTGTCCTTTACAAGAGCGAGGGCTAGAGTTTGAATTTGGTTTGCTAATTTCGTGCAAAGTAGATAACCTCATATCGATAAGGATTGTGTGGGAATCAAAAGTTTAAGTAGGATTTAAATGCTCAATTAAAACATATGTTGGCTGCTAATGTGTGTTTTGTGATGATATTTTAGAACCTAATGGTAGCCTACCTATCTTCATATTCGTCTCTTCTAGTTTCTAACGCAAAAGTAACCAATGCCCCTATTAATTCTTCGTTGTCAATTTTTCTTCCATATTTTGAAATCAAGAAGGTTGAACCATTGAGTTTTACACTTTGTATAATTCAAACCCAATTTTACTGCTCCGATTTCTTTGAAAAGCCGCGTAATCACCATTCTGGTTTGGAAAGAAAAGAATTGTGGGTTTTGGGGCTGCTCAAAATGTGAAGGATGCAAGGGTAGAGTTGAGATCTAAATTGGAGAATAAACCCTCCTCTGTTTTTGTAAATTTGTTCTTGGTTCGTTTGTTGTGTTGGGTTTTCTCTTCATGCGCTTGCCTTAAAATTTTTTGTTTTTGATACATTTGGCATTCTTGTATGGATTTACAAACTCCATGTTGGTTCATGTTATTATCCTCTTATTTTTGCAGGTGTATCATAGAAACATGTGTTGAAGAATCTATTTCATACAATCTTGAATTATTTTATTTGTGAACTTTGAAAATTAAATGCTATGCTAAAATGCGAAACGGTTGTCTAGATGCCAATTTAAAATTTGCTTTTCAAAAGGACTTGGTAAATCTTTTCTGAGTATTATATAATTTCATGAGTTGATAAATAATTTTTGAGGAACAAAGAGTTTTGGTAACATATACAGTGTTTGAAGAACTTTTTTAATTTTTATTTCTAAATAATAATACTGGAAATTAGTTTTCCTCTTTCACTTAAAGATTTGTTTTCCTTGTCAAATTCATGTTCTAAAAATCAATTTTTATCTTTTACTCAAATATTTGTTTTTCTTGTCAAGTGTTTTGTAATAAACTCATGTTTTCGCGATTAGCTTGAAGTACACTTGCAAATATTGAATACAAATTAACAAAATATTTTGATTAGCAATAGATGAATTCATTTAATTGTTTTTGAATGAATGCACGAAAAGTCATATGTTTTGGACTTTGTGGAATTTGTTATTGAATTTTATTTTCATAAAAGTGATTGAAACTGTTTTTGAAGTTTTTTGGAACATTTTTAAGAAGCATTCAGTTTACTATTTCTAGTCAAATTGCATTCAACGCCATATTTATTCATATTTTCAAAAAACTACATCATTAACTTTTCTTTTGATAAATGATTATTGTGCTGAAACTTGACAAAATGTGTTGAAAATTCTTTTAAGATATTTTTACCAATAATTTAAAAACGAATAATGAGATTGGCATCTAGAACTGTAACGCAATTTAGTATATGACATTTTATTTTTGAAGTTCACAAATCAACTAATTTGTGATTGTGTGCTATGGAATTTCCAACCATGCTTAGATACACCTCCAAAGTTAAGATGATGAGGATATGAACGAATATGGTGTTTCTGTAAAATTTATACAAGAGTTTTAAATGTAACATAAACAAAAAGTTTTAATAAAGCGACATGGGAACAAAACCTAACATAATGAAGAAATCGAGAATAAACCAAAAATAAACGGTGGAGGGTTACTTCTCATTAAGGCCTCAACTCCAAACTGTCTTGCGCCCGTCATATTTAAAGCGGCCTTAAAATTCGTAATTCTATTGCTTCCAACTTAGAATGTTGAGAACGTGAGGGTTTCATAGAAATCAGACACTTTTGGGTTTGAATTATACAAAGGAAATTGCAATGGTTTCAACTTTACTTGATTCCTAAATATGGGAAAAGTTGATAAAGAAGATGTAAGTTGTTATTGCATGTCATTATGTTGCGTGTTTTTCACTTTAATTGTTAATTCTGTACATGTTTTCTTGTTTGTGTTTTTTTTTTTTTTTCATTCTAACAGCTTAATGTTGGTGAAGATGATCTTGCACCAGCTCTCATGTCAACTCGGGTTCAAGTACCTCGGAGTAGGAGCCCTCTTGCACCAGCAACCATCTATGTAAAAAGTCTATTGTAAATAAGAATTAAGTGTGTTCGGTAGTACTTTTGCCTTCTTTGTAGTATGTGGAAAATTGTTGCTTTGCCCAACAAGGTCCGGCTTATTCTTAGCCAGAGAAATAAAAGTTTTGATTCAAAACCAATTTCTAGTTGTATAATTATTACTTGATTAGCTCCCAAAGCACATCAAAATCAGCTCAACTCAACAATATAGCAAATTGGTACATCACTGAAACTCAAATTCATTGTTTTCGAAAATATTTTTGTTCTGTACTTCTACCACTACTCTGCTTACAATTGGAACATCTTTGAACTCTTCACCATACGAAAGAAACACTGCCAACCAATAGCAAATAAAAAAAAAAAGAGAGAAATCGTTGGTATACAATCATCATCAACAAACTAAAAACAAACTATCATCCAAAGAGGTATATCAAGAAAACTTTTAAGGTAGAGTCCATCAGCAAAGCTAGCTTGTATGTACATCAATAAATTCCGCATTCTATTAGCAACTTTGGAATATGATGAAGTCTCTAGGCTATACATAACTATAGCTCACGATTATGCCTATGATGGTGATTGTAAAATATATGTCTAGACCTTGGTTTTAAATGTTCAAAGTTAAGAATTATTGAAATCGGATATCAATGATCTTGTGGGGACTTACCGACGTGATATATGCGTAAGAAAATTTATCTTTTATGGAGATTGTACAAATACATTTTTACAAGTAAATATATTATTATAGTTAGTCATAAAATATATTAAGTTCATGATATTATTTATGTTTCTGTCATTGAAACATTTATATTATACAATTATATTTTCAAAACAAATTGATATAATTGCTTTATTTATCAGGAAACTATTTACTTCTATTATTTGTAATTCACTTTCTAAATTAATTGGTACTATCAAATAAAAAATATTTTTCAAAATTAAAATTGTACTTCGTATTCATGAATGATTATATTTTACTATTTTATATTCAAGTCAATTAATATGAAAATATAAATAAAAATATTCAAAAACTCAATAGTAATATAAAAATAATTAGTCAAAACTCCTTATTGTATATTGTTTTAATAAGAAATTCCATTTAGTAAATTATCGATAAGAGATTGCAGGGTTGGCTTCGATTCGGCTGTCATTTGCAGCTAGAATTCAACTCATTAAATCAGTATTCATGTCACTATAATTTATTGTGCTATGACATTTGTTTTGCCAAAAGGAGTTAATAAGGAAATAGAGAAACGGTTCAGCCAGTTCCTGTGGAAAGGTGCATCAACCTTTGGATATCCGAAGGTTTCCTGGAATCAAGTGTGTCGTCCGGTGGAAGAAGGAGGACAGGGAATCATGAATGTAGCAGCCCTCAATCGGACTCTTATGATTAGACATATCTGGAAAATAGTAAGTAAATACCGCGGTTCTATATGAGTAACATGGATTTACACCATGAGACTGTAAGGCAAATCTATATGCACAGTTGAGGCCAATTTCGGGGCATGGAGTTGGCGCAAATTGCTTAGACTTCGACATATACTACAACCTCATATCCATTATAAGATCGGTAATGGAGAATTAATATATATATATATATATATATATATATGGCAGGATCATTGGCATCTTATGGGATTTTAATGACTATATTTCCACACGACCCCTATCACACCCACACACAGGCGAATATGCTCCTTAGAGAGGTTATTCACAATGGAGTATGGCATTAGCCATTGCTGCTCACACCCAAACACACACAGGCGGACATTATTATGTTGAACATCATTCAAAGTTTGCCTCCGCTACGTGGCACACACGACTCGATCACTTTGAGGGGAGGCCCCTACACCAACAGGAGGGTGTATGACATTTTTCATTCTTCAGGTCCAAAGGTAGGTTGGTATTCGCTCCTTATGGGCCCATTCAAAATCCCCCGGAATTCGTTTATCTTATGGCTAGCTCTACATGAACGACTCTCGACCATGGATCGTCCGTGGTTACAACATTTTAATAGAAATTGTGTTCTTTGCTCGTTGGATACGCTGGAGACTCACTAATACTTGCTATTTTCTTGCCCTTATTCAAAGCAGTGTGTTCGAATCTTACGCAGGAAGGTTCGATTTGCATGGTCAAACAGAGGATGGATGATTGATGTGATGATTGATGCGCGAAAGTGGCGAGGAAAGCATGTAGTTAACACCGCCTATCGCAACCTTTTAGCATCTCTAGTATATCCTATTTGGCAGGAGAGCAATAGGAGGAAATTTCAGCAATTGAATCGAGACCCGTCGGCATTGGCTAACATTATTTTAGACAAAAATAGATTACGTATACTTAGTGCAAAATTGCCGAATAAAATTAGTACGGTAGCCTTGTGTAGATTATGGCAAATTCCATGGCACACAACATCAGCCATACGACTGTACATTATAATTTTTTTAATGCAATTACCTTTACCGAAAAACGATATAATTCAATAAGAGCACATTATGAAAATGTACCCCAATAAGGGTGTGGATGTTTTTTTATTATAGGAATAAACACTCAAGAGATTCTCACTATTTTATATTTAATCACAAGTTACACTTATTAAAATTCTAAAAATGATACGTCCATTATATTATAAAAAAAATTATAATAAAAAAATAATTATCTACTATTAATTTTAAAATAAAATTAATTAGTTGGAAGCCACTTAATTTAAAATTTTCAACAATACTTTTAATTTAATAAAATTGAGGATATTTATTCTATATTATATTTTTATTTTTTGAAATTTGGGTTAGTATTTATATGTTATTCATATGCTATTCATTTTAAATTTTAACGTGCCCTCTAGTAATTCATTTTTTTGTTATAAATATATAAGATCTTTCCAATCAAATTAAGCGTGTCAAAATATTATTTGCCTATTTAGTTAGATACATCATTCATCTTCTAAGTAGTTTAGAGGAATTAGAAGTACTATATATATATATATATTGTTAGAGTTAAATATTATAGTTAATTCCTTATGTTTCATTTAGAATCATTTTAGTTTTTCAAGTTCATTTCTTGACGTTAGCATCTCTAAACTTTAACTTTGTCTCAAATTGATCATTCTGATCAAATTATAATTTGGGATAAAATGATGAGTTTAAATTTTTTTTTCTCACATTAGTCCCTAAATTTGTAAGTTGTCAACGTGGAGTTTAATGGAGAGTTTCTCGGCCCGGCCCGTGAAAGTACAATAGGGTGTATTTAGATATTTAACGGGCAAATTTTGTTACCGTTTTGAAACTCACAACACACCCTTCATCCTCCTCCAGCCCCCAGCCTCGGTTTTCTTCTTCTTCAGGTAGGTACTTCTTGTAAGTCATCAACTCAAAACAAGTGAGTTTTATTTAAGTTTCTTGATTTAGGGTTCTTGCATTGTGAAATTAAATGTATCTTGGTTCAATAAATTTGTCTGCCCGACGGAAAACTTTCTTGAAGATCACCGAATTCTTGAATTACACTGTTTTACTCTTTTTTTTTTTTTTTCCCTGTACTTTTTTTGACTATATATCTTCCTTGCGTGCCCTAAATGTAGGGAATTCTTGTACTCTCTTTTGTTTGGATGAAGAATGGGAAGGAGTTTCTTTTAACTGACACTGTTGGCTTCATCCAGAAGTTACCAACAAGACTCATATGAACATTTCTCCTATGTCATGGTCATTCCCCGTTATTTCTGATTGTGTTTTGTTATGTTCAGTGAATTAAATCTTGGCTGTTTTATTTAATTGATGTTTCTTTCAACCAATCATTTTTCTTCTAGGTAGCTGCTTGTAGGGCAACTCTGCAAGAGATATATGAGTCATCACTTCTAGTACATGTGGTGGATATTAGGTAT
This sequence comes from Sesamum indicum, assembly GCF_026168435.1. Lineage (NCBI taxonomy): Eukaryota > Viridiplantae > Streptophyta > Magnoliopsida > Lamiales > Pedaliaceae > Sesamum > Sesamum indicum. The sequence continues at coordinate 29,817,474 of NC_142659.1, read as the reverse complement.
GATTGACCCTTTGAAGAGTAGACTGCAAATCTCAACTATACAGCTCCTAATTACATTGTTCAATTTGGATCAGCCATCCACTGGCAGAGCAACAGATTTACGCTGTGGAAAAAGTTCTTGCAGAACTTGATACATCATCAATCCCCTAAATTAATTATGTGGAACAAGGTAGTAGGATTTATTTGTCATTTGTTCTTAAATATGCACAATCATTCTTATGTTCTGTTTATAGTTTCTGATTTTCCTATCTGATAACTCGTCAACAATATCGCCGACCCAATAAGATAGTGTGAAAACTCAAGATTGCACTACACAATGATACCACCGTGGTTGAGGATAAGGCATTCAGATTAACTCTCATCCACTTTATTGAGTGTGGGTTGCCTTATATATGTTTCTCTCTAATATATGAACGTGACTTATTGATACATACCCTTGGTAGTAATTGATTTCTTACACGACATTAGACTGACATTAACACAGTGTGCTAACCTAGTGCGGTTGTCACTGACTGAATATGCTTGGTTTTGTTCTTAATTCTCAACTTATTGATGGTTTAGATTTATAACAAACTTCCCTTCAAAATACGAGAGGTTTGACTGGTTGCAATGGAGTGTAAGAGCATCACTTCTTGACTGGTTAATGCATATCTCTACAGGTCGCTAATGCAAAGGATCCGGAAAAGATCAAGTCTGAAGCTAAGAAAAAAAGTGGATGCCATATGCATCTCAGCTTTAACTGGTGAAGGGTTAGATGATTTCTCTGTAATGCAGTCCAGGAAGAACTAAAGGTACTTCTCCATGGCTATCTTGCATAATTACAAATTGGTTTCTGATCTTCTTTTCTCCGTCCTCTTTTATATGGGACATATCTACCAGTAGATTGAATGTTCTTATGTGATCCTTGACTTTTTCCTTCAACGGGATATGATGGTGTGGGTGGAAGCTCTGATTCCCTTTGATAAAGGGGAACTCCTATGCAAATTTATCAGGTATTTTCTCTCGGAGGTAATAGGAACAAGGACATGCTAGACTGATTCATAATAAGGAAGCAAGTTTTTGCTTTAGAAAATTGTGAATTTGGGTTGAAGAAAGAGAAAAAGAACCTAGAATTTCGCATCATATGTTGGTCCGATTTTGTGCAATTGTAATAATGCAATATAAAGGGTATAGCGGTCGTAGGTTGTCTTCTGCCCATGCTTGAGTCAGTGTCAAATTCACCATAATTTTGACAATGCGATGATAAAGGTTGTAGCATTCTGAGGTGTACTTATGTCCGTGTTTGACTCAATATCCAATTTTTTCTGTTGTTAAACAAAATATAATCTCAGAAACTTCAATGTTTGACAATCATTCGATAGGAATACATCAAAGGATGGAGCTTTGGTTAGAGCTCATGTTCCACTCCGCTTTGCAGGGCTTCTCACTCCAATGAGACAAACTTGAGTGTCATAGCTGTTTTCAGGGCTTCTTCCAAGTTGTTCAAAAAGGTTTGAGCGTTTGAAGAAGGCACGATTTTTGCTGGCCTTGCTGTGATTGATGCTTACAGCTACAGAGACAAGTGGCCATGAATGTATGCATTTTCTGTTCTTTTAATATGAATGTGACTGTAGCAATAATATGAATGTATGCATTTTCTGTTTTAGAAAGTTCTTTGCTGGAAGTTATATAATCTAAACGCATGCAAAAATGCAACGGAAATGATTTTCTTTTTTTTTTCTTTTCGGAAAAGATTATTTTCATTGATGTAAAAGGATTATATGTACACTTACAAGCTTTTCACAAAAGTTTTCTTTAGAAATGATTTTGTATCTACGTGAGAGGTTTGTCTAGTGATATCTTTTGAAGTTTTCTGAAAATTCTGTCAATGATTCTTGGTTCTCGTAGGACTTTGGTGCCGAAACTTTTTGGCTCCACTTGTTAACATATGGAGCTATATGAGCAAGATGCTGATGTTCTCAATTACACAATCCAGAGTAAAACTACTGCTTGAAGGTAATGGAAAACCATGTATATCTTCATTTTGATTAGTGACTCTTCGTCTACTTGAGGAGCAGAAAGTAACATTATGTTTGCTGATCAATTTGCCCACTTCATCTCTTAATGCATATATGTGATCCACTGCTAGCTGACCGCCATCCTTCCACTCTCTCTTACTCTTATTTGAACTTGAGTTTAAGTATCTTAATATTCTCTTGGGACTGTGATGGAACTTCTTTATATGTGATCCGCTGAAAGCTCAGTGCCACCATCCATCTCTTACTCTTAATTTAACTCGACTTTTAGTATCTTAATATTCTCTTGGGACTGTGATGAAACTTCCTAAACCAATTAATGGACCAGCAGAATATTTTCTCTCAAGTGCCATCTAGAAAGGTATATTCTTGGTTATGCAGTATCTGTTTTTATGCTTCAAATTAGAGCATGCCGCAGTGACATTTGTGTTGTTTTCTTTTGTGCCTTACTTCATTATTATGTATTAATGCAAAGGATAGATGTCATACGATTTATAGTCTCTTATAGAAGTGTTGTTACTGGTAATTTAGGAGGAATTCTTTCATTTGCAAGTTTTGTTGTTGATATATCATTTTTCAGTAATACTTGTAACATGCGTTTATTTGATTCTACAAGTGAAGCATGTCACTTGGTATATGTGATTCATACTTGTCCTTTACAAGAGCGAGGGCTAGAGTTTGAATTTGGTTTGCTAATTTCGTGCAAAGTAGATAACCTCATATCGATAAGGATTGTGTGGGAATCAAAAGTTTAAGTAGGATTTAAATGCTCAATTAAAACATATGTTGGCTGCTAATGTGTGTTTTTTGATGATATTTTAGAACCTAATGGTAGCCTACCTATCTTCATATTCGTCTCTTCTAGTTTCTAACGCAAAAGTAACCAATGCCCCTATTAATTCTTCGTTGTCAATTTTTTTTCCATATTTTGAAATCAAGAAGGTTGAACCATTGAGTTTTACACTTTGTATAATTCAAATACAATTTTACTGCTCCGATTTCTTTGAAAAGCCGCGTAATCACCATTCTGGTTTGGAAAGAAAAGAATTGTGGGTTTTGGGGCTGCTCAAAATGTGAAGGATGCAAGGGTAGAGTTGAGACCTAAATTGGAGAATAAACCCTCCTCTGTTTTTGTAAATTTGTTCTTGGTTCGTTTGTTGTGTTGGGTTTTCTCTTCATGCGCTTGCCTTAAAATTTTTTGTTTTTGATACATTTGGCATTCTTGTATGGATTTACAAACTCCATGTTGGTTCATGTTATTATCCTCTTAGTTTTGCAGGTGTATCATAGAAACATGTGTTGAAAAATCTATTTCATACAATCTTGAATTATTTTATTTGTGAACTTTGAAAATTAAATGCTATGCTAAAATGCGAAACGGTTGTCTAGATGCCAATTTAAAATTTGCTTTTCAAAAGGACTTGGTAAATCTTTTCTGAGTATTATATAATTTCATGAGTTGATAAATAATTTTTGAGGAACAAAGAGTTTTGGTAACATATACAGTGTTTGAAGAACTTTTTTAATTTTTATTTCTAAATAATAATACTGGAAATTAGTTTTCCTCTTTCACTTAAAGATTTGTTTTCCTTGTCAAATTCATGTTCTAAAAATCAATTTTTATCTTTTACTCAAATATTTGTTTTTCTTGTCAAGTGTTTTGTAATAAACTCATGTTTTCGCGATTAGCTTGAAGTACACTTGCAAATATTGAAGACAAATTAACAAAATATTTTGATTAGCAATAGATGAATTCATTTAATTGTTTTTGAATGAATGCACGAAAAGTCATATGTTTTGGACTTTGTGGAATTTGTTATTGAATTTTATTTTCATAAAAGTGATTGAAACTGTTTTTGAAGTTTTTTGGAACATTTTTAAGAAGCATTCAGTTTACTATTTCTAGTCAAATTGCATTCAACGCCATATTTATTCATATTTTCAAAAAACTACATCATTAACTTTTCTTTTGATAAATGATTATTGTGCTGAAACTTGACAAAATGTGTTGAAAATCCTTTTAAGATATTTTTACCAATAATTTAAAAACGAATAATGAGATTGGCATCTAGAACTGTAACGCAATTTAGTATACGACATTTTATTTTTGAAGTTCACAAATCAACTAATTTGTGATTGTGTGCTATGGAATTTCCAACCATGCTTAGATACACCTCCAAAGTTAAGACGATGAGGATATGAACGAATATGGTGTTTCTGTAAAATTTATACAAGAGTTTTAAATGTATCATAAACAAAAAGTTTTAATAAAGCGACATGGGAACAAAACCTAACATAATGAAGAAATCGAGAATAAACCAAAAATAAACGGTGGAGGGTTACTTCTCATTAAGGCCTCAACTCCAAACTGTCTTGCGCCCGTCATATTTAAAGCGGCCTTAAAATTCGTAATTCTATTGCTTCCAACTTAGAATGTTGAGAACGTGAGGGTTTCATAGAAATCAGACACTTTTGGGTTTGAATTATACAAAGGAAATTGCAATGGTTTCAACTTTACTTGATTCCTAAATATGGGAAAAGTTGATAAAGAAGATGTAAGTTGTTATTGCATGTCATTATGTTGCGTGTTTTTCACTTTAATTGTTAATTCTGTACATGTTTTCTTGTTTGTGTTTTTTTTTTTTTTTCATTCTAACAGCTTAATGTTGGTGAAGATGATCTTGCACCAGCTCTCATGTCAACTCGGGTTCAAGTACCTCGGAGTAGGAGCCCTCTTGCACCAGCAACCATCTATGTAAAAAGTCTATTGTAAATAAGAATTAAGTGTGTTCGGTAGTACTTTTGCCTTCTTTGTAGTATGTGGAAAATTGTTGCTTTGCCCAACAAGGTCCGGCTTATTCTTAGCTAGAGAAATAAAAGTTTTGATTCAAAACCAATTTCTAGTTGTATAATTATTACTTGATTAGCTCCCAAAGCACATCAAAATCAGCTCAACTCAACAATATAGCAAATTGGTACATCACTGAAACTCAAATTCATTGTTTTCGAAAATATTTTTGTTCTGTACTTCTACCACTACTCTGCTTACAATTGGAACATCTTTGAACTCTTCACCATACGAAAGAAACACTGCCAACCAATAGCAAATAAAAAAAAAAAAAAAAAAGAGAGAAATCGTTGGTATACAATCATCATCAACAAACTAAAAACAAACTATCATCCAAAGAGGTATATTAAGAAAACTTTTAAGGTAGAGTCCATCAGCAAAGCTAGCTTGTATGTACATCAATAAATTCCGCATTCTATTAGCAACTTTGGAATATGATGAAGTCTCTAGGCTATACATAACTATAGCTCACGATTATGCCTATGATGGTGATTGTAAAATATATGTCTAGACCTTGGTTTTAAATGTTCAAAGTTAAGAATTATTGAAATCGGATATCAATGATCTTGTGGGGACTTACCGACGTGATATATACGTAAGAAAATTTATCTTTTATGGAGACTGTACAAATACATTTTTACAAGTAAATATATTATTATAGTTAGTCATAAAATATATTAAGTTCATGATATTATTTATGTTTCTGTCATTGAAACATTTATATTATACAATTATATTTTCAAAACAAATTGATATAATTGCTTTATTTATCAGGAAACTATTTACTTCTATTATTTGTAATTCACTTTCTAAATTAATTGGTACTATCAAATAAAAACTATTTTTCAAAATTAAAATTGTACTTCGTATTCATGAATGATTATATTTTACTATTTTATATTCAAGTCAATTAATATGAAAATATAAATAAAAATATTCAAAAACTCAATAGTAATATAAAAATAATTAGTCAAAACTCCTTATTGTATATTGTTTTAATAAGAAATTCCATTTAGTAAATTATCGATAAGAGATTGCAGGGTTGGGCTTCGATTCGGCTGTCATTTGCAGCTAGAATTCAACTCATTAAATCAGTATTCATGTCACTATAATTTATTGTGCTATGACATTTGTTTTGCCAAAAGGAGTTAATAAGGAAATAGAGAAACGGTTCAGCCAGTTCCTGTGGAAAGGTGCATCAACCTTTGGATATCCGAAGGTTTCCTGGAATCAAGTGTGTCGTCCGGTGGAAGAAGGAGGACAGGGAATCATGAATGTAGCAGCCCTCAATCGGACTCTTATGAGTAGATATATCTGGAAAATAGTAAGTAGATACCGCGGTTCTATATGGGTAACATGGATTTACACCATGAGACTTCAAGGCAAATCTATATGCACAGTTGAGGCCAATTTCGGGGCATGGAGTTGGCGCAAATTGCTTAGACTTCGACATATACTACAACCTCATATCCATTATAAGATCGGTAATGGAGAATTAATATATATATATATATATATATGGCAGGATCATTGGCATCTTATGGGATTTTAATGACTATATTTCCACACGACCCCTATCACACCCACACACAGGCGAATATGCTCCTTAGAGAGGTTATTCACAATGGAGTATGGCATTAGCCATTGCTGCTCACACCCAAACACACACAGGCGGACATTATTATGTTGAACATCATTCAAAGTTTGCCTCCGCTACGTGGCACACACGACTCGATCACTTTGAGGGGAGGCCCCTACACCAACAGGAGGGTGTATGACATTTTTCGTTCTTCAGGCCCAAAGGTAGGTTGGTATTCACTCCTTATGGGCCCATTCAAAATCCCCCGGAATTCGTTTATCTTATGGCTAGCTCTACATGAACGACTCTCGACCATGGATCGTCCGTGGTTACAACATTTTAATAGAAATTGTGTTCTTTGCTCGTTGGATACGCTGGAGACTCACTAATACTTGCTATTTTCTTGCCCTTATTCAAAGCAGTGTGTTCGAATCTTACGCAGGAAGGTTCGATTTGCATGGTCAAACAGAGGATGGATGATTGATGTGATGATTGCTGCGCGAAAGTGGCGAGGAAAGCATGTAGTTAACACCGCCTATCGCAACCTTTTAGCATCTCTAGTATATCCTATTTGGCAGGAGAGCAATAGGAGGAAATTTCAGCAATTGAATCGAGACCCGTCGGCATTGGCTAACATTATTTTAGACAAAAATAGATTACGTATACTTAGTGCAAAATTGCCGAATAAAATTAGTACGGTAGCCTTGTGTAGATTATGGCAAACTCCATGGCACACAACATCAGCCATACGACTGTACATTATAATTTTTTTAATGCAAGTTACCTTTACCGAAAAACGATATAATTCAATAAGAGCACATTATGAAAATGTACCCCAATAAGGGTGTGGATGTTTTTTTATTATAGGAATAAACACTCAAGAGATTCTCACTATTTTATATTTAATCACAAGTTACACTTATTAAAATTCTAAAAATGATACGTCCATTATATTATAAAAAAAAATATAATAAAAAAATAATTATCTACTATTAATTTTAAAATAAAATTAATTAGTTGGAAGCCACTTAATTTAAAATTTTCAACAATACATTTAATTTAATAAAATTGAGGATATTTATTCTATATTATATTTTTATTTTTTGAAATTTGGGTTAGTATTTATATGTTATTCATATGCTATTCATTTTAAATTTTAACGTGCCCTCTAGTAATTCATTTTTTTGTTATAAATATATAAGATCTTTCCAATCAAATTAAGCGTGTCAAAATATTATTTGCCTATTTAGTTAGATACATCATTCATCTTCTAAGTAGTTTAGAGGAATTAGAAGTACTATATATATATATATATATATTGTTAGAGTTAAATATTATAGTTAATTCCTTATGTTTCATTTAGAATCATTTTAGTTTTTCAAGTTCATTTCTTGACGTTAGCATCTCTAAACTTTAACTTTGTCTCAAATTGATCATTCTGATCAAATTATAATTTGGGATAAAATGATGAGTTTAAATTTTTTTTTCTCACATTAGTCCCTAAATTTGTAAGTTGTCAATGTGGAGTTTAATGGAGAGTTTCTCGGCCCGGCCCGTGAAAGTACAATAGGGTGTATTTAGATATTTAACGGGCAAATTTTGTTACCGTTTTGAAACTCACAACACACCCTTCATCCTCCTCCAGCCCCCAGCCTCGGTTTTCTTCTTCTTCAGGTAGGTACTTCTTGTAAGTCATCAACTCAAAACAAGTGAGTTTTATTTAAGTTTCTTGATTTAGGGTTCTTGCATTGTGAAATTAAATGTATCTTGGTTCAATAAATTTGTCTGCCCGACGGAAAACTTTCTTGAAGATCACCGAATTCTTGAATTACACTGTTTTACTCTTTTTTTTTTTTTTCCCTGTACTTTTTTTGACTATATATCTTCCTTGCGTGCCCTAAATGTAGGGAATTCTTGTACTCTCTTTTGTTTGGATGAAGAATGGGAAGGAGTTTCTTTTAACTGACACTGTTGGCTTCATCCAGAAGTTACCAACAAGACTCATATGAACATTTCTCCTATGTCATGGTCATTCCCCGTTATTTCTGATTGTGTTTTGTTATGTTCAGTGAATTAAATCTTGGCTGTTTTATTTAATTGATGTTTCTTTCAACCAATCATTTTTCTTCTAGGTAGCTGCTTGTAGGGCAACTCTGCAAGAGATATATGAGTCATCACTTCTAGTACATGTGGTGGATATTAGGTATGATTGACCCTTTGAAGAGTAGACTGCAAATCTCAACTATACAGCTCCTAATTACATTGTTCAATTTGGATCAGCCATCCACTGGCAGAGCAACAGATTTACGCTGTGGAAAAAGTTCTTGCAGAACTTGATACATCATCAATCCCCTAAATTAATTATGTGGAACAAGGTAGTAGGATTTATTTGTCATTTGTTCTTAAATATGCACAATCATTCTTATGTTCTGTTTATAGTTTCTGATTTTCCTATCTGATAACTCGTCAACAATATCGCCGACCCAATAAGATAGTGTGAAAACTCAAGATTGCACTACACAATGATACCACCGTGGTTGAGGATAAGGCATTCAGATTAACTCTCATCCACTTTATTGAGTGTGGGTTGCCTTATATATGTTTCTCTCTAATATATGAACGTGACTTATTGATACATACCCTTGGTAGTAATTGATTTCTTACACGACATTAGACTGACATTAACACAGTGTGCTAACCTAGTGCGGTTGTCACTGACTGAATATGCTTGGTTTTGTTCTTAATTCTCAACTTATTGATGGTTTAGATTTATAACAAACTTCCCTTCAAAATACGAGAGGTTTGACTGGTTGCAATGGAGTGTAAGAGCATCACTTCTTGACTGGTTAATGCATATCTCTACAGGTCGCTAATGCAAAGGATCCGGAAAAGATCAAGTCTGAAGCTAAGAAAAAAAGTGGATGCCATATGCATCTCAGCTTTAACTGGTGAAGGGTTAGATGATTTCTCTGTAATGCAGTCCAGGAAGAACTAAAGGTACTTCTCCATGGCTATCTTGCATAATTACAAATTGGTTTCTGATCTTCTTTTCTCCGTCCTCTTTTATATGGGACATATCTACCAGTAGATTGAATGTTCTTATGTGATCCTTGACTTTTTCCTTCAACGGGATATGATGGTGTGGGTGGAAGCTCTGATTCCCTTTGATAAAGGGGAACTCCTATGCAAATTTATCAGGTATTTTCTCTCGGAGGTAATAGGAACAAGGACATGCTAGACTGATTCATAATAAGGAAGCAAGTTTTTGCTTTAGAAAATTGTGAATTTGGGTTGAAGAAAGAGAAAAAGAACCTAGAATTTCGCATCATATGTTGGTCCGATTTTGTGCAATTGTAATAATGCAATATAAAGGGTATAGCGGTCGTAGGTTGTCTTCTGCCCATGCTTGAGTCAGTGTCAAATTCACCATAATTTTGACAATGCGATGATAAAGGTTGTAGCATTCTGAGGTGTACTTATGTCCGTGTTTGACTCAATATCCAATTTTTTCTGTTGTTAAACAAAATATAATCTCAGAAACTTCAATGTTTGACAATCATTCGATAGGAATACATCAAAGGATGGAGCTTTGGTTAGAGCTCATGTTCCACTCCGCTTTGCAGGGCTTCTCACTCCAATGAGACAAACTTGAGTGTCATAGCTGTTTTCAGGGCTTCTTCCAAGTTGTTCAAAAAGGTTTGAGCGTTTGAAGAAGGCACGATTTTTGCTGGCCTTGCTGTGATTGATGCTTACAGCTACAGAGACAAGTGGCCATGAATGTATGCATTTTCTGTTCTTTTAATATGAATGTGACTGTAGCAATAATATGAATGTATGCATTTTCTGTTTTAGAAAGTTCTTTGCTGGAAGTTATATAATCTAAACGCATGCAAAAATGCAACGGAAATGATTTTCTTTTTTTTTTTCTTTTCGGAAAAGATTATTTTCATTGATGTAAAAGGATTATATGTACACTTACAAGCTTTTCACAAAAGTTTTCTTTAGAAATGATTTTGTATCTACGTGAGAGGTTTGTCTAGTGATATCTTTTGAAGTTTTCTGAAAATTCTGTCAATGATTCTTGGTTCTCGTAGGACTTTGGTGCCGAAACTTTTTGGCTCCACTTGTTAACATATGGAGCTATATGAGCAAGATGCTGATGTTCTCAATTACACAATCCAGAGTAAAACTACTGCTTGAAGGTAATGGAAAACCATGTATATCTTCATTTTGATTAGTGACTCTTCGTCTACTTGAGGAGCAGAAAGTAACATTATGTTTGCTGATCAATTTGCCCACTTCATCTCTTAATGCATATATGTGATCCACTGCTAGCTGACCGCCATCCTTCCACTCTCTCTTACTCTTATTTGAACTTGAGTTTAAGTATCTTAATATTCTCTTGGGACTGTGATGGAACTTCTTTATATGTGATCCGCTGAAAGCTCAGTGCCACCATCCATCTCTTACTCTTAATTTAACTCGACTTTTAGTATCTTAATATTCTCTTGGGACTGTGATGAAACTTCCTAAACCAATTAATGGACCAGCAGAATATTTTCTCTCAAGTGCCATCTAGAAAGGTATATTCTTGGTTATGCAGTATCTGTTTTTATGCTTCAAATTAGAGCATGCCGCAGTGACATTTGTGTTGTTTTCTTTTGTGCCTTACTTCATTATTATGTATTAATGCAAAGGATAGATGTCATACGATTTATAGTCTCTTATAGAAGTGTTGTTACTGGTAATTTAGGAGGAATTCTTTCATTTGCAAGTTTTGTTGTTGATATATAATTTTTCAGTAATACTTGTAACATGCGTTTATTTGATTCTACAAGTGAAGCATGTCACTTGGTATATGTGATTCATACTTGTCCTTTACAAGAGCGAGGGCTAGAGTTTGAATTTGGTTTGCTAATTTCGTGCAAAGTAGATAACCTCATATCGATAAGGATTGTGTGGGAATCAAAAGTTTAAGTAGGATTTAAATGCTCAATTAAAACATATGTTGGCTGCTAATGTGTGTTTTTTGATGATATTTTAGAACCTAATGGTAGCCTACCTATCTTCATATTCGTCTCTTCTAGTTTCTAACGCAAAAGTAACCAATGCCCCTATTAATTCTTCGTTGTCAATTTTTCTTCCATATTTTGAAATCAAGAAGGTTGAACCATTGAGTTTTACACTTTGTATAATTCAAACCCAATTTTACTGCTCCGATTTCTTTGAAAAGCCGCGTAATCACCATTCTGGTTTGGAAAGAAAAGAATTGTGGGTTTTGGGGCTGCTCAAAATGTGAAGGATGCAAGGGTAGAGTTGAGACCTAAATTGGAGAATAAACCCTCCTCTGTTTTTGTAAATTTGTTCTTGGTTCGTTTGTTGTGTTGGGTTTTCTCTTCATGCGCTTGCCTTAAAATTTTTTGTTTTTGATACATTTGGCATTCTTGTATGGATTTACAAACTCCATGTTGGTTCATGTTATTATCCTCTTAGTTTTGCAGGTGTATCATAGAAACATGTGTTGAAAAATCTATTTCATACAATCTTGAATTATTTTATTTGTGAACTTTGAAAATTAAATGCTATGCTAAAATGCGAAACGGTTGTCTAGATGCCAATTTAAAATTTGCTTTTCAAAAGGACTTGGTAAATCTTTTCTGAGTATTATATAATTTCATGAGTTGATAAATAATTTTTGAGGAACAAAGAGTTTTGGTAACATATACAGTGTTTGAAGAACTTTTTTAATTTTTATTTCTAAACAATAATACTGGAAATTAGTTTTCCTCTTTCACTTAAAGATTTGTTTTCCTTGTCAAATTCATGTTCTAAAAATCAATTTTTATCTTTTACTCAAATATTTGTTTTTCTTGTCAAGTGTTTTGTAATAAACTCATGTTTTCGCGATTAGCTTGAAGTACACTTGCAAATATTGAAGACAAATTAACAAAATATTTTGATTAGCAATAGATGAATTCATTTAATTGTTTTTGAATGAATGCACGAAAAGTCATATGTTTTGGACTTTGTGGAATTTGTTATTGAATTTTATTTTCATAAAAGTGATTGAAACTGTTTTTGAAGTTTTTTGGAACATTTTTAAGAAGCATTCAGTTTACTATTTCTAGTCAAATTGCATTCAACGCCATATTTATTCATATTTTCAAAAAACTACATCATTAACTTTTCTTTTGATAAATGATTATTGTGCTGAAACTTGACAAAATGTGTTGAAAATCCTTTTAAGATATTTTTACCAATAATTTAAAAACGAATAATGAGATTGGCATCTAGAACTGTAACGCAATTTAGTATACGACATTTTATTTTTGAAGTTCACAAATCAACTAATTTGTGATTGTGTGCTATGGAATTTCCAACCATGCTTAGATACACCTCCAAAGTTAAGACGATGAGGATATGAACGAATATGGTGTTTCTGTAAAATTTATACAAGAGTTTTAAATGTATCATAAACAAAAAGTTTTAATAAAGCGACATGGGAACAAAACCTAACATAATGAAGAAATCGAGAATAAACCAAAAATAAACGGTGGAGGGTTACTTCTCATTAAGGCCTCAACTCCAAACTGTCTTGCGCCCGTCATATTTAAAGCGGCCTTAAAATTCGTAATTCTATTGCTTCCAACTTAGAATGTTGAGAACGTGAGGGTTTCATAGAAATCAGACACTTTTGGGTTTGAATTATACAAAGGAAATTGCAATGGTTTCAACTTTACTTGATTCCTAAATATGGGAAAAGTTGATAAAGAAGATGTAAGTTGTTATTGCATGTCATTATGTTGCGTGTTTTTCACTTTAATTGTTAATTCTGTACATGTTTTCTTGTTTGTGTTTTTTTTTTTTTTTCATTCTAACAGCTTAATGTTGGTGAAGATGATCTTGCACCAGCTCTCATGTCAACTCGGGTTCAAGTACCTCGGAGTAGGAGCCCTCTTGCACCAGCAACCATCTATGTAAAAAGTCTATTGTAAATAAGAATTAAGTGTGTTCGGTAGTACTTTTGCCTTCTTTGTAGTATGTGGAAAATTGTTGCTTTGCCCAACAAGGTCCGGCTTATTCTTAGCCAGAGAAATAAAAGTTTTTATTCAAAACCAATTTCTAGTTGTATAATTATTACTTGATTAGCTCCCAAAGCACATCAAAATCAGCTCAACTCAACAATATAGCAAATTGGTACATCACTGAAACTCAAATTCATTGTTTTCGAAAATATTTTTGTTCTGTACTTCTACCACTACTCTGCTTACAATTGGAACATCTTTGAACTCTTCACCATACGAAAGAAACACTGCCAACCAATAGCAAATAAAAAAAAAAAAAAAAAAGAGAGAAATCGTTGGTATACAATCATCATCAACAAACTAAAAACAAACTATCATCCAAAGAGGTATATCAAGAAAACTTTTAAGGTAGAGTCCATCAGCAAAGCTAGCTTGTATGTACATCAATAAATTCCGCATTCTATTAGCAACTTTGGAATATGATGAAGTCTCTAGGCTATACATAACTATAGCTCACGATTATGCCTATGATGGTGATTGTAAAATATATGTCTAGACCTTGGTTTTAAATGTTCAAAGTTAAGAATTATTGAAATCGGATATCAATGATCTTGTGGGGACTTACCGACGTGATATATACGTAAGAAAATTTATCTTTTATGGAGACTGTACAAATACATTTTTACAAGTAAATATATTATTATAGTTAGTCATAAAATATATTAAGTTCATGATATTATTTATGTTTCTGTCATTGAAACATTTATATTATACAATTATATTTTCAAAACAAATTGATATAATTGCTTTATTTATCAGGAAACTATTTACTTCTATTATTTGTAATTCACTTTCTAAATTAATTGGTACTATCAAATAAAAACTATTTTTCAAAATTAAAATTGTACTTCGTATTCATGAATGATTATATTTTACTATTTTATATTCAAGTCAATTAATATGAAAATATAAATAAAAATATTCAAAAACTCAATAGTAATATAAAAATAATTAGTCAAAACTCCTTATTGTATATTGTTTTAATAAGAAATTCCATTTAGTAAATTATCGATAAGAGATTGCAGGGTTGGGCTTCGATTCGGCTGTCATTTGCAGCTAGAATTCAACTCATTAAATCAGTATTCATGTCACTATAATTTATTGTGCTATGACATTTGTTTTGCCAAAAGGAGTTAATAAGGAAATAGAGAAACGGTTCAGCCAGTTCCTGTGGAAAGGTGCATCAACCTTTGGATATCCGAAGGTTTCCTGGAATCAAGTGTGTCGTCCGGTGGAAGAAGGAGGACAGGGAATCATGAATGTAGCAGCCCTCAATCGGACTCTTATGAGTAGATATATCTGGAAAATAGTAAGTAGATACCGCGGTTCTATATGGGTAACATGGATTTACACCATGAGACTTCAAGGCAAATCTATATGCACAGTTGAGGCCAATTTCGGGGCATGGAGTTGGCGCAAATTGCTTAGACTTCGACATATACTACAACCTCATATCCATTATAAGATCGGTAATGGAGAATTAATATATATATATATATATATATGGCAGGATCATTGGCATCTTATGGGATTTTAATGACTATATTTCCACACGACCCCTATCACACCCACACACAGGCGAATATGCTCCTTAGAGAGGTTATTCACAATGGAGTATGGCATTAGCCATTGCTGCTCACACCCAAACACACACAGGCGGACATTATTATGTTGAACATCATTCAAAGTTTGCCTCCGCTACGTGGCACACACGACTCGATCACTTTGAGGGGAGGCCCCTACACCAACAGGAGGGTGTATGACATTTTTCGTTCTTCAGGCCCAAAGGTAGGTTGGTATTCACTCCTTATGGGCCCATTCAAAATCCCCCGGAATTCGTTTATCTTATGGCTAGCTCTACATGAACGACTCTCGACCATGGATCGTCCGTGGTTACAACATTTTAATAGAAATTGTGTTCTTTGCTCGTTGGATACGCTGGAGACTCACTAATACTTGCTATTTTCTTGCCCTTATTCAAAGCAGTGTGTTCGAATCTTACGCAGGAAGGTTCGATTTGCATGGTCAAACAGAGGATGGATGATTGATGTGATGATTGCTGCGCGAAAGTGGCGAGGAAAGCATGTAGTTAACACCGCCTATCGCAACCTTTTAGCATCTCTAGTATATCCTATTTGGCAGGAGAGCAATAGGAGGAAATTTCAGCAATTGAATCGAGACCCGTCGGCATTGGCTAACATTATTTTAGACAAAAATAGATTACGTATACTTAGTGCAAAATTGCCGAATAAAATTAGTACGGTAGCCTTGTGTAGATTATGGCAAACTCCATGGCACACAACATCAGCCATACGACTGTACATTATAATTTTTTTAATGCAATTTACCTTTACCGAAAAATGATATAATTCAATAAGAGCACATTATGAAAATGTACCCCAATAAGGGTGTGGATGTTTTTTTATTATAGGAATAAACACTCAAGAGATTCTCACTATTTTATATTTAATCACAAGTTACACTTATTAGAATTCTAAAAATGATACGTCCATTATATTATAAAAAAAATTATAATAAAAAAATAATTATCTACTATTAATTTTAAAATAAAATTAATTAGTTGGAAGCCACTTAATTTAAAATTTTCAACAATACTTTTAATTTAATAAAATTGAGGATATTTATTCTATATTATATTTTTATTTTTTGAAATTTGGGTTAGTATTTATATGTTATTCATATGCTATTCATTTTAAATTTTAACGTGCCCTCTACTAATTCATTTTTTTGTTATAAATATATAAGATCTTTCCAATCAAATTAAGCGTGTCAAAATATTATTTGCCTATTTAGTTAGATACATCATTCATCTTCTAAGTAGTTTAGAGGAATTAGAAGTACTATATATATATATATATATTGTTAGAGTTAAATATTATAGTTAATTCCTTATGTTTCATTTAGAATCATTTTAGTTTGTCAAGTTCATTTCTTATTTGTCTCAAATTGATCATTCTGATCAAATTATAATTTGGGATAAAATGATGAGTTTAAATTTTTTTTTCTCACATTAGTCCCTAAATTTGTAAGTTGTCAACGTGGAGTTTAATGGAGAGTTTCTCGGCCCGGCCCGTGAAAGTACAATAGGGTGTATTTAGATATTTAACGGGCAAATTTTGTTACCGTTTTGAAACTCACAACACACCCTTCATCCTCCTCCAGCCCCCAGCCTCGGTTTTCTTCTTCTTCAGGTAGGTACTTCTTGTAAGTCATCAACTCAAAACAAGTGAGTTTTATTTAAGTTTCTTGATTTAGGGTTCTTGCATTGTGAAATTAAATGTATCTTGGTTCAATAAATTTGTCTGCCCGACGGAAAACTTTCTTGAAGATCACCGAATTCTTGAATTACACTGTTTTACTCTTTTTTTTTTTTTTTCCCTGTACTTTTTTTGACTATATATCTTCCTTGCGTGCCCTAAATGTAGGGAATTCTTGTACTCTCTTTTGTTTGGATGAAGAATGGGAAGGAGTTTCTTTTAACTGACACTGTTGGCTTCATCCAGAAGTTACCAACAAGACTCATATGAACATTTCTCCTATGTCATGGTCATTCCCCGTTATTTCTGATTGTGTTTTGTTATGTTCAGTGAATTAAATCTTGGCTGTTTTATTTAATTGATGTTTCTTTCAACCAATCATTTTTCTTCTAGGTAGCTGCTTGTAGGGCAACTCTGCAAGAGATATATGAGTCATCACTTCTAGTACATGTGGTGGATATTAGGTATGATTGACCATTTGAAGAGTAGACTGCAAATCTCAACTATACAGCTCCTAATTACATTGTTCAATTTGGATCAGCCATCCACTGGCAGAGCAACAGATTTACGCTGTGGAAAAAGTTCTTGCAGAACTTGATACATCATCAATCCCCTAAATTAATTATGTGGAACAAGGTAGTAGGATTTATTTGTCATTTGTTCTTAAATATGCACAATCATTCTTATGTTCTGTTTATAGTTTCTGATTTTCCTATCTGATAACTCGTCAACAATATCGCCGACCCAATAAGATAGTGTGAAAACTCAAGATTGCACTACACAATGATACCACCGTGGTTGAGGATAAGGCATTCAGATTAACTCTCATCCACTTTATTGAGTGTAGGTTGCCTTATATATGTTTCTCTCTAATATATGAACGTGACTTATTGATACATACCCTTGGTAGTAATTGATTTCTTACACGACATTAGACTGACATTAACACAGTGTGCTAATCTAGTGCGGTTGTCACTGACTGAATATGCTTGGTTTTGTTCTTAATTCTCAACTTATTGATGGTTTAGATTTATAACAAACTTCCCTTCAAAATACGAGAGGTTTGACAGGTTGCAATGGAGTGTAAGAGCATCACTTCTTGACTGGTTAATGCATATCTCTACAGGTCGCTAATGCAAAGGATCTGGAAAAGATCAAGTCTGAAGCTAAGAAAAAAAGTGGATGCCATATGCATCTCAGCTTTAACTGGTGAAGGGTTAGATGATTTCTCTGTAATGCAGTCCAGGAAGAACTAAAGGTACTTCTCCATGGCTATCTTGCATAATTACAAATTGGTTTCTGATCTTCTTTTCTCCGTCCTCTTTTATATGGGACATATCTACCAGTAGATTGAATGTTCTTATGTGATCCTTGACTTTTTCCTTCAACGGGATATGATGGTGTGGGTGGAAGCTCTGATTCCCTTTGATAAAGGGGAACTCCTATGCAAATTTATCAGGTATTTTCTCTCGGAGGTAATAGGAACAAGGACATGCTAGACTGATTCATAATAAGGAAGCAACTTTTTGCTTTAGAAAATTGTGAATTTGGGTTGAAGAAAGAGAAAAAGAACCTAGAATTTCGCATCATATGTTGGTCCGATTTTGTGCAATTGTAATAATGCAATATAAAGGTTATAGCGGTCGTAGGTTGTCTTCTGCCCATGCTTGAGTCAGTGTCAAA
This sequence comes from Sesamum indicum, assembly GCF_026168435.1. Classification (NCBI taxonomy): domain Eukaryota; kingdom Viridiplantae; phylum Streptophyta; class Magnoliopsida; order Lamiales; family Pedaliaceae; genus Sesamum; species Sesamum indicum. The sequence goes on along the minus strand of NC_142659.1, from coordinate 29,798,987 downwards.
TTCACCATAATTTTGACAATGCGATGATAAAGGTTGTAGCATTCTGAGGTGTACTTATGTCCGTGTTTGACTCAATATCCAATTTTTTCTGTTGTTAAACAAAATATAATCTCAGAAACTTCAATGTTTGACAATCATTCGATAGGAATACATCAAAGGATGGAGCTTTGGTTAGAGCTCATGTTCCACTCCGCTTTGCAGGGCTTCTCACTCCAATGAGACAAACTTGAGTGTCATAGCTGTTTTCAGGGCTTCTTCCAAGTTGTTCAAAAAGGTTTGAGCGTTTGAAGAAGGCACGATTTTTGCTGGCCTTGCTGTGATTGATGCTTACAGCTACAGAGACAAGTGGCCATGAATGTATGCATTTTCTGTTCTTTTAATATGAATGTGACTGTAGCAATAATATGAATGTATGCATTTTCTGTTTTAGAAAGTTCTTTGCTGGAAGTTATATAATCTAAACGCATGCAAAAATGCAACGGAAATGATTTTCTTTTTTTTTTCTTTTCGGAAAAGATTATTTTCATTGATGTAAAAGGATTATATGTACACTTACAAGCTTTTCACAAAAGTTTTCTTTAGAAATGATTTTGTATCTACGTGAGAGGTTTGTCTAGTGATATCTTTTGAAGTTTTCTGAAAATTCTGTCAATGATTCTTGGTTCTCGTAGGACTTTGGTGCCGAAACTTTTTGGCTCCACTTGTTAACATATGGAGCTATATGAGCAAGATGCTGATGTTCTCAATTACACAATCCAGAGTAAAACTACTGCTTGAAGGTAATGGAAAACCATGTATATCTTCATTTTGATTAGTGACTCTTCGTCTACTTGAGGAGCAGAAAGTAACATTATGTTTGCTGATCAATTTGCCCACTTCATCTCTTAATGCATATATGTGATCGACTGCTAGCTGACCGCCATCCTTCCACTCTCTCTTACTCTTATTTGAACTTGAGTTTAAGTATCTTAATATTCTCTTGGGACTGTGATGGAACTTCTTTATATGTGATCCGCTGAAAGCTCAGTGCCACCATCCATCTCTTACTCTTAATTTAACTCGACTTTTAGTATCTTAATATTCTCTTGGGACTGTGATGAAACTTCCTAAACCAATTAATGGACCAGCAGAATATTTTCTCTCAAGTGCCATCTAGAAAGGTATATTCTTGGTTATGCAGTATCTGTTTTTATGCTTCAAATTAGAGCATGCCGCAGTGACATTTGTGTTGTTTTCTTTTGTGCCTTACTTCATTATTATGTATTAATGCAAAGGATAGATGTCATACGATTTATAGTCTCTTATAGAAGTGTTGTTACTGGTAATTTAGGAGGAATTCTTTCATTTGCAAGTTTTGTTGTTGATATATCATTTTTCAGTAATACTTGTAACATGCGTTTATTTGATTCTACAAGTGAAGCATGTCACTTGGTATATGTGATTCATACTTGTCCTTTACAAGAGCGAGGGCTAGAGTTTGAATTTGGTTTGCTAATTTCGTGCAAAGTAGATAACCTCATATCGATAAGGATTGTGTGGGAATCAAAAGTTTAAGTAGGATTTAAATGCTCAATTAAAACATATGTTGGCTGCTAATGTGTGTTTTTTGATGATATTTTAGAACCTAATGGTAGCCTACCTATCTTCATATTCGTCTCTTCTAGTTTCTAACGCAAAAGTAACCAATGCCCCTATTAATTCTTCGTTGTCAATTTTTCTTCCATATTTTGAAATCAAGAAGGTTGAACCATTGAGTTTTACACTTTGTATAATTCAAACCCAATTTTACTGCTCCGATTTCTTTGAAAAGCCGCGTAATCACCATTCTGGTTTGGAAAGAAAAGAATTGTGGGTTTTGGGGCTGCTCAAAATGTGAAGGATGCAAGGGTAGAGTTGAGACCTAAATTGGAGAATAAACCCTCCTCTGTTTTTGTAAATTTGTTCTTGGTTCGTTTGTTGTGTTGGGTTTTCTCTTCATGCGCTTGCCTTAAAATTTTTTGTTTTTGATACATTTGGCATTCTTGTATGGATTTACAAACTCCATGTTGGTTCATGTTATTATCCTCTTATTTTTGCAGGTGTATCATAGAAACATGTGTTGAAAAATCTATTTCATACAATCTTGAATTATTTTATTTGTGAACTTTGAAAATTAAATGCTATGCTAAAATGCGAAACGGTTGTCTAGATGCCAATTTAAAATTTGCTCTTCAAAAGGACTTGGTAAATCTTTTCTGAGTATTATATAATTTCATGAGTTGATAAATAATTTTTGAGGAACAAAGAGTTTTGGTAACATATACAGTGTTTGAAGAACTTTTTAATTCTTATTTCTAAATAATAATACTCGAAATTAGTTTTCCTCTTTCACTTAAAGATTTGTTTTCCTTGTCAAATTCATGTTCTAAAAATCAATTTTTATCTTTTACTCAAATATTTGTTTTTCTTGTCAAGTGTTTTGTAATAAACTCATGTTTTCGCGATTAGCTTGAAGTACACTTGCAAATATTGAAGACAAATTAACAAAATATTTTGATTAGCAATAGATGAATTCATTTAATTGTTTTTGAATGAATGCACGAAAAGTCATATGTTTTGGACTTTGTGGAATTTGTTATTGAATTTTATTTTCATAAAAGTGATTGAAACTGTTTTTGAAGTTTTTTGGAACATTTTTAAGAAGCATTCAGTTTACTATTTCTAGTCAAATTGCATTCAACGCCATATTTATTCATATTTTCAAAAAACTACATCATTAACTTTTCTTTTGATAAATGATTATTGTGCTGAAACTTGACAAAATGTGTTGAAAATCCTTTTAAGATATTTTTACCAATAATTTAAAAACGAATAATGAGATTGGCATCTAGAACTGTAACGCAATTTAGTATACGACATTTTATTTTTGAAGTTCACAAATCAACTAATTTGTGATTGTGTGCTATGGAATTTCCAACCATGCTTAGATACACCTCCAAAGTTAAGACGATGAGGATATGAACGAATATGGTGTTTCTGTAAAATTTATACAAGAGTTTTAAATGTATCATAAACAAAAAGTTTTAATAAAGCGACATGGGAACAAAACCTAACATAATGAAGAAATCGAGAATAAACCAAAAATAAACGGTGGAGGGTTACTTCTCATTAAGGCCTCAACTCCAAACTGTCTTGCGCCCGTCATATTTAAAGCGGCCTTAAAATTCGTAATTCTATTGCTTCCAACTTAGAATGTTGAGAACGTGAGGGTTTCATAGAAATCAGACACTTTTGGGTTTGAATTATACAAAGGAAATTGCAATGGTTTCAACTTTACTTGATTCCTAAATATGGGAAAAGTTGATAAAGAAGATGTAAGTTGTTATTGCATGTCATTATGTTGCGTGTTTTTCACTTTAATTGTTAATTCTGTACATGTTTTCTTGTTTGTGTTTTTTTTTTTTTTTCATTCTAACAGCTTAATGTTGGTGAAGATGATCTTGCACCAGCTCTCATGTCAACTCGGGTTCAAGTACCTCGGAGTAGGAGCCCTCTTGCACCAGCAACCATCTATGTAAAAAGTCTATTGTAAATAAGAATTAAGTGTGTTCGGTAGTACTTTTGCCTTCTTTGTAGTATGTGGAAAATTGTTGCTTTGCCCAACAAGGTCCGGCTTATTCTTAGCCAGAGAAATAAAAGTTTTTATTCAAAACCAATTTCTAGTTGTATAATTATTACTTGATTAGCTCCCAAAGCACATCAAAATCAGCTCAACTCAACAATATAGCAAATTGGTACATCACTGAAACTCAAATTCATTGTTTTCGAAAATATTTTTGTTCTGTACTTCTACCACTACTCTGCTTACAATTGGAACATCTTTGAACTCTTCACCATACGAAAGAAACACTGCCAACCAATAGCAAATAAAAAAAAAAAAAAAAAAGAGAGAAATATATTAAGTTCATGATATTATTTATGTTTCTGTCATTGAAACATTTATATTATACAATTATATTTTCAAAACAAATTGATATAATTGCTTTATTTATCAAGAAACTATTTACTTCTATTATTTGTAATTCACTTTCTAAATTTAATTGGTACTACCAAATAAAAAATATTTTTCAAAATTAAAATTGTACTTCGTATTCATGAATTATTATATTTTACTATTTTGTATTCAAGTCAATTAATATGAAAATATAAATAACAATATTAAAAAACGCAATAGTAATATAAAACTAATTAGTCAAAACTCCTTATTGTATATTGTTTTAATAAGAAATTCCATTTAGTAAATTATTGATAAGAGATTGCAGGGTTGGGCTTCGATTCGGCTGTCATTTGCAGCTAGAATTCAACTCATTAAATCAGTATTCATGTCACTATAATTTATTGTGCTATGACATTTATTTTGCCAAAAGGAGTTAATAAGGAAATAGAGAAACGGTTCAGCCAGTTCCTGTGGAATGGTGCATCAACCTTTGGATATCCGAAGGTTTTCTGGAATCAAGTGTGTCATCCGGTGGAAGAAGGAGGACAGGGAATCATGAATGTAGCAGCCCTCAATCGGACTCTTATGAGTAGACATATCTGGAGAATAGTAAGTAGATTCCGCGGTTCTATATGGGTAACATGGATTTACATCATGAGACTTCAAGGCAAATCTATATGCACAGTTGAGGCCAATTCCGGGGCATGGGGTTTGCGCAAATTGCCTAGACTTTGACATATACTACAACCTCATATCCATTATAAAATCGGTAATGGAGAATTAATATATATATATATATATATATATGTCAGGATCCTTGACATCTTATGGGGATTTTAATGACTATATTTCCACACGACCCATATCACACCCACACACGGGCGGATATGCTCCTTAGAGAGGTTATTCACAATGGAGTATGGCATTGGCCATTGCTGCTCACACCCAAACACACACAGGCGGATATTATTATGTTGGACATCATTCAAAGTTTGCCTCCGCTACGTGGCACACACGACTCGATCACTCTGAGGGGAGGCCCCTACACCAACAGGAGGGTGTATGACATTTTTCGTTCTTCAGGCCCAAAGGTAGGTTGGTATTCACTCCTTATGGGCCCATTCAAAATCCCCCGGAATTTGTTTGTCTTATGGCTAGCTCTACGTGAACGATTCTCGACCATGAATCGTCCGTGGTTACAATATTTTAATAGAAATTGTGTTCTTTGCTCGTTGGATACGCTGGAGACTCATTAATACTTGCTATTTTCTTGCCCTTATTCAAAGCAGTGTGTTCGAATCTTACGCAGGAAGGTTCGATTTGCATGGACAAATAGAGGATGGATGATTGATGTGATGATTGCTGCGCGAAAGTGGCGAGGAAAGCATGTAGTTAACACCGCCTATCGCAACCTTTTAGCATCTCTAGTATATCCCATTTGGCAGGAGAGCAATAGGAGGAAATTTCAGCAATTGGATCGAGACCCGTCGGCATTGGCTAACATTATTTTAGACAAAAATAGATTACGTATACTTAGTGCAGAATTGCCGAATAAAATTAGTACGTTAGCCTTGTGTAGATTATAGCAAATTCCATGGCACACAACATCAGCCATACGACTGTACATTATAATTTTTTTAATGCAATTTACCTTTAACGAAAAACGATATAATTCAATAAGAGCACATTATGAAAATGTACCCCAATAAGGGTGTGGATGTTTTTTTATTATAGGAATAAACACTCAAGAGATTCTCACTATTTTATATTTAATCACAAGTTACACTTATTAGAATTCTAAAAATGATACGTCCATTATATTATAAAAAAAATTATAATAAAAAAAATTTATCTAATATTAATTTTAAAATAAAATTAATTAGTTGGAAGCCACTTAATTTAAAATTTTCAACAATACTTTTAAGTTAATAAAATTGAGGATATTTATTCCATATTATATTTTTATTTTTTGAAGTTTGGGTTAGTATTTATATGTTATTCATATGCCATTCATTTTAAATTTTAACGTGCCCGCTAGTAATTCATTTTTTTGTTATAAATATATAAGATCTTTCCAATCAAATTAAGCGTGTCAAAATATTATTTGCCTATTCAGTTAGATACATCATTCATCTTCTAAGTAGTTTAGCGGAATTATAAGTACTATATATATATATATATTGTTAGAGTTAAATATTATAGTTAATTACTTTTATTTCATTTAGAATCATTTTAGTTTTATCAAGTTCATTTCTTGACGTTAACATCTCTAAACTTTAATTTTGTCTCAAATTGATCATTCTGACCAAATTATAATTGGGGATAAAATGCTCAGTTTAGATTTTTTTTTTCTCACTTTAGTCCCTAAATTTGTAAGTTGTCAACGTGGAGTTAGTGTCACTACAGACATGGAAAATCAGATACATAGAGTGAAGATTTGTTCCTATTTAAGAACTAAAATTGGTATATATCCACAATATAAAAAGTTTTATTTAAATCAGGTTCGTTCAAAATACACAGTTGATACGATAAATATGCTATATTTTACATGTAATAGATCACTTTTCTTAAATTGTACATCAATTACCTGACAAATATATTATATTTTTTGTGTAATTGTTTGATGTTTGATTAAATTCAATTTAAATTAAAAAAAATGTACGCAGAACACTCCTCGTGATACATTATGATGGAGCTAATTTCTTGTAATGTATCTTCCAAGGGAAAAATAGTCACTTCATATTATGCTCTTTTTTTTATTGATTTTTTATTATATTTTTAATTTTGGGTTATTTATCTTATCTGTGGTTACAACATTTTAATAGAAATTGTGTTCTTTGCTCGTTGGATACGCTGGAGACTCACTAATACTTGCTATTTTCTTGCGCTTATTCAAAGCAGTGTGTTCCAATCTTACGCAGGAAGGTTCGATTTGCATGGACAAACAGAGGATGGATGATTGATGTGATGATTGCTGCGCGAAAGTGGCGAGGAAAGCATGTAGTTAACACCGCCTATCGCAACCTTTTAGCATCTCTAGTATATCCCATTTGGCAGGAGAGCAATAGAAGGAAATTTCAGCAATTGGATCGAGATCCGTCGGCATTGGCTATCATTATTTTAGACAAAATTAGATTACGTATACTTAGTGCAGAATTGCCGAATAAAATTAGTACCGTAGCCTTGTGTAGATTATGGCAAATTCCATGGCACAGAACATCAGTCATACGACTGTACATTATAATTTTTTAAATGCAATTTACCTTTACCGAAAAACGATATAATTCAATAAGAGCACATTATGAAAATGTACCCCAATAAGGGTGTGGATGTTTTTTTATTATAGGAATAAACACTCAAGAGGTTCTCACAATTTTATATTTAATCACAAGTTACACTTATTAGAATTCTAAAAATGATACGTCCATTATATTATAAAAAAAATTATAATAAAAAATAATTATCAAATATTAATTTTAAAATTTTCAACAATACTTTTAATTTAATAAAATTGAGGATATTTATTCCATATTATATTTTTATTTTTTGAAGTTTGGGTTAGTATTTATATGTTATTCATATGCTATTCATTTTAAATTTTAACGTGCCCTCTAGTAATTCATTTTTTTGTTATAAATATATAAGATCTTTCCAATCAAATTAAGCGTGTCAAAATATTATTTGCCTATTTAGTTAGATATTGTTTGATGTTTGATTAAATTCAATTTAAATTTTATCTTTTACTCAAATATTTGTTTTTCTTGTCAAGTGTTTTGTAATAAACTCATGTTTTCGCGATTAGCTTGAAGTAAACTTGCAAATATTGAAGACAAATTAACAAAATATTTTGATTAGCAGTAGATGAATTCATTTAATTGTTTTTGAATGAATGCACGAAAAGTCATATGTTTTGGACTTTGTGAAATTTGTTATTGAATTTTATTTTCATAAAAGTGATTGAAACTATTTTTGAAGTTTTTTGGAACATTTTTAAGAAGCATTCAGTTTACTATTTCTAGTCAAATTGCATTCAACGCCATATTTATTCATATTTTCAAAAAACTACATTATTAACTTTTCTTTTGATAAATGATTATTGTGCTGAAACTTGACAAAATGTGTTGAAAATTCTTTTAAGATATTTTTACCAGTAATTTAAAAACGAATAATGAGATTGGCATCTAGAACTGTAACGCAATTTAGTATATGACATTTTATTTTTGAAGTTCACAAATCAACTAATTTGTGATTGTGTGCTATGGAATTTCCAACCATGCTTAGATACACCTCCAAAGTTAAGATGATGAGAATATGAACAAATACGGTGTTTCTGTAAAATTTATACAAGAGTTTTAAATGTATCATAAATAAAAAGTTTTAATAAAGCGACATGGGAACAAAACCTAACATAATGAAGAAATTGAGAATAAACCAAAAAAAAACGGTGGAGGGTTACTTCTCATTAAGGCCTCAACTCCAAACTGTCTTGCGCCCGTCATATTTAAAGCAGCCTTAAAATTCGTAATTCTATTGCTTCCAACTTAGAATGTTGAGAACGTGAGGGTTTAACAGAAATCAGACACTTTTGGGTTTGAATTATACAAAGGAAATTGCAATGGTTTCAACTTTACTTGATTTCTAAATATGGAAAAAGTTGATAAAGAAGATGTAAGTTGTTATAGGATGTCATTATATTGCGTGTTTTTCACTTTAATTGTTAATTCTGTATACGTTTTCTTGTTAGTTTTTTTTTTCATTCTAACAGCTTAATGTTGGTGAAGATGATCTTGCACCAGCTCTCATGTCAACTCGGGTTCAAGTACCTCGGAGTAGGAGCCCTCTTGCACCAGCAACCATCTATGTAAAAAGTCTATTGTAAATAAGAATTAAGTGTGTTCGGTAGTACTTTTGCCTTCTTTGTAGTATGTGGAAAATTGTTGCTTTGCCCAACAAGGTCCGGCTTATTCTTAGCCAGAGAAATAAAAGTTTTGATTCAAAACCAATTTCTAGTTGTATAATTATTACTTGATTAGCTCCCAAAGTACATCAAAATCAGCTCAACTCAACAATATAGCAAATTGGTACATCACTGAAACTCAAATTCATTGTTTTCGAAAATATTTTTGTTCTGTACTTCTACCACTACTCTGCTTACAATTGGAACATCTTTGAACTCTTCACCATGCGAAAGAAACACTGCCAACCAATAGCAAATAAAAAAAAAAAAAAAAAAGAGAGAAATTGTTGGTATACAATCATCATCAACAAACTAAAAACAAACTATCATCCAAAGAGGTATATCAAGAAAACTTTTAAGGTAGAGTCCATCAGCAAAGCTAGCTTGTATGTACATCAATAAATTCCGCATTCTATTAGCAACTTTGGAATATGATGAAGTCTCTAGGCTATACATAACTATAGCTCACAATTATGCCTATGATGGTGATTGTAAAATATATGTCTAGACCTCGATTTTAAATGTTCAAAGTTAAGAATTATTGAAATCGGATATCAATGATCTTGTGGGGACTTACCGACGTGATATATGCGTAAGAAAATTTATCTTTTATGGAGACTGTACAAATACATTTTTACAAGTAAATATATTATTATAGTTAGTCATAAAATATATTAAGTTCATGATATTATTTATGTTTCTGTCATTGAAACATTTATATTATACAATTATATTTTCAAAACAAATTGATATAATTGCTTTATTTATCAGGAAACTATTTACTTCTATTATTTGTAATTCACTTTCTAAATTAATTGGTACTATCAAATAAAAAATATTTTTCAAAATTAAAATTGTACTTCGTATTCATGAATGATTATATTTTACTATTTTATATTCAAGTCAATTAATATGAAAATATAAATAAAAATATTCAAAAACTCAATAGTAATATAAAAATAATTAGTCAAAACTCCTTATTGTATATTGTTTTAATAAGAAATTCCATTTAGTAAATTATCGATAAGAGATTGCAGGGTTGGGCTTCGATTCGGCTGTCATTTGCAGCTAGAATTCAACTCATTAAATCAGTATTCATGTCACTATAATTTATTGTGCTATGACATTTGTTTTGCCAAAAGGATTTAATAAGGAAATAGAGAAACGGTTCAGCCAGTTCCTGTGGAAAGGTGCATCAACCTTTGGATATCCGAAAGTTTCCTGGAATCAAGTGTGTCGTCCGGTGGAAGAAGGAGGACAGGGAATCATGAATGTAGCAGCCCTCAATCGGACTCTTATGAGTAGACATATCTGGAAAATAGTAAGTAGATACCGCGGTTCTATATGGGTAACATGGATTTACACCATGAGACTTCAAGGCAAATCTATATGCACAGTTGAAGCCAATTTCGGGGCATGGAGTTGGCGCAAATTGCTTAGACTTCGACATATACTACAACCTCATATCCATTATAAGATCGGTAATTGAGAATTAATATATATATATATATATATATATGGCAGGATCATTGGCATCTTATGGGATTTTAATGACTATATTTCCACACGACCCCTATCACACCCACACACAGGCGAATATGCTCCTTAGAGAGGTTATTCACAATGGAGTATGGCATTAGCCATTGCTGCTCACACCCAAACACACACAGGCAGACATTATTATGTTGAACATCATTCAAAGTTTGCCTCCGCTACGTGGCACACACGACTCGAATACTTTGAGGGGAGGCCCCTACACCAACAGGAGGGTGTATGACATTTTTCGTTCTTCAGGTCCAAAGGTAGGTTGGTATTCGCTCCTTATGGGCCCATTCAAAATCCCCCGGAATTCGTTTATCTTATGGCTAGCTCTACATGAACGACTCTCGACCATGGATCGTCCGTGGTTACAACATTTTAATAGAAATTGTGTTCTTTGCTCGTTGGATACGCTGGAGACTCACTAATACTTGCTATTTTCTTGCCCTTATTCAAAGCAGTGTGTTCGAATCTTACGCAGGAAGGTTCGATTTGCATGGTCAAACAGAGGATGGATGATTGATGTGATGATTGCTGCGCGAAAGTGGCGAGGAAAGCATGTAGTTAACACCGCCTATCGCAACCTTTTAGCATCTCTAGTATATCCTATTTGGCAGGAGAGCAATAGGAGGAAATTTCAGCAATTGAATCGAGACCCGTCGGCATTGGCTAACATTATTTTAGACAAAAATAGATTACGTATACTTAGTGCAAAATTGCCGAATAAAATTAGTACGGTAGCCTTGTGTAGATTATGGCAAATTCCATGGCACACAACATCAGCCATACGACTGTACATTATAATTTTTTAATGCAATTTACCTTTACCGAAAAACGATATAATTCAATAAGAGCACATTATGAAAATGTACCCCAATAAGGGTGTGGATGTTTTTTTATTATAGGAATAAACACTCAAGAGATTCTCACTATTTTATATTTAATCACAAGTTACACTTATTAAAATTCTAAAAATGATACGTCCATTATATTATAAAAAAAAATTATAATAAAAAAATAATTATCTACTATTAATTTTAAAATAAAATTAATTAGTTGGAAGCCACTTAATTTAAAATTTTCAACAATACTTTTAATTTAATAAAATTGAGGATATTTATTCTATATTATATTTTTATTTTTTGAAATTTGGGTTAGTATTTATATGTTATTCATATGCTATTCATTTTAAATTTTAACGTGCCCTCTAGTAATTCATTTTTTTGTTATAAATATATAAGATCTTTCCAATCAAATTAAGCGTGTCAAAATATTATTTGCCTATTTAGTTAGATACATCATTCATCTTCTAAGTAGTTTAGAGGAATTAGAAGTACTATATATATATATATATTGTTAGAGTTAAATATTATAGTTAATTCCTTATGTTTCATTTAGAATCATTTTAGTTTTTCAAGTTCATTTCTTGACGTTAGCATCTCTAAACTTTAACTTTGTCTCAAATTGATCATTCTGATCAAATTATAATTTGGGATAAAATGATGAGTTTAAATTTTTTTTTCTCACATTAGTCCCTAAATTTGTAAGTTGTCAACGTGGAGTTTAATGGAGAGTTTCTCGGCCCGGCCCGTGAAAGTACAATAGGGTGTATTTAGATATTTAACGGGCAAATTTTGTTACCGTTTTGAAACTCACAACACACCCTTCATCCTCCTCCAGCCCCCAGCCTCGGTTTTCTTCTTCTTCAGGTAGGTACTTCTTGTAAGTCATCAACTCAAAACAAGTGAGTTTTATTTAAGTTTCTTGATTTAGGGTTCTTGCATTGTGAAATTAAATGTATCTTGGTTCAATAAATTTGTCTGCCCGACGGAAAACTTTCTTGAAGATCACCGAATTCTTGAATTACACTGTTTTACTCTTTTTTTTTTTTTTTCCCTGTACTTTTTTTGACTATATATCTTCCTTGCGTGCCCTAAATGTAGGGAATTCTTGTACTCTCTTTTGTTTGGATGAAGAATGGGAAGGAGTTTCTTTTAACTGACACTGTTGGCTTCATCCAGAAGTTACCAACAAGACTCATATGAACATTTCTCCTATGTCATGGTCATTCCCCGTTATTTCTGATTGTGTTTTGTTATGTTCAGTGAATTAAATCTTGGCTGTTTTATTTAATTGATGTTTCTTTCAACCAATCATTTTTCTTCTAGGTAGCTGCTTGTAGGGCAACTCTGCAAGAGATATATGAGTCATCACTTCTAGTACATGTGGTGGATATTAGGTATGATTGACCCTTTGAAGAGTAGACTGCAAATCTCAACTATACAGCTCCTAATTACATTGTTCAATTTGGATCAGCCATCCACTGGCAGAGCAACAGATTTACGCTGTGGAAAAAGTTCTTGCAGAACTTGATACATCATCAATCCCCTAAATTAATTATGTGGAACAAGGTAGTAGGATTTATTTGTCATTTGTTCTTAAATATGCACAATCATTCTTATGTTCTGTTTATAGTTTCTGATTTTCCTATCTGATAACTCGTCAACAATATCGCCGACCCAATAAGATAGTGTGAAAACTCAAGATTGCACTACACAATGATACCACCGTGGTTGAGGATAAGGCATTCAGATTAACTCTCATCCACTTTATTGAGTGTGGGTTGCCTTATATATGTTTCTCTCTAATATATGAACGTGACTTATTGATACATACCCTTGGTAGTAATTGATTTCTTACACGACATTAGACTGACATTAACACAGTGTGCTAACCTAGTGCGGTTGTCACTGACTGAATATGCTTGGTTTTGTTCTTAATTCTCAACTTATTGATGGTTTAGATTTATAACAAACTTCCCTTCAAAATACGAGAGGTTTGACTGGTTGCAATGGAGTGTAAGAGCATCACTTCTTGACTGGTTAATGCATATCTCTACAGGTCGCTAATGCAAAGGATCCGGAAAAGATCAAGTCTGAAGCTAAGAAAAAAAGTGGATGCCATATGCATCTCAGCTTTAACTGGTGAAGGGTTAGATGATTTCTCTGTAATGCAGTCCAGGAAGAACTAAAGGTACTTCTCCATGGCTATCTTGCATAATTACAAATTGGTTTCTGATCTTCTTTTCTCCGTCCTCTTTTATATGGGACATATCTACCAGTAGATTGAATGTTCTTATGTGATCCTTGACTTTTTCCTTCAACGGGATATGATGGTGTGGGTGGAAGCTCTGATTCCCTTTGATAAAGGGGAACTCCTATGCAAATTTATCAGGTATTTTCTCTCGGAGGTAATAGGAACAAGGACATGCTAGACTGATTCATAATAAGGAAGCAACTTTTTGCTTTAGAAAATTGTGAATTTGGGTTGAAGAAAGAGAAAAGAACCTAGAATTTCGCATCATATGTTGGTCCGAATTTGTGCAATTGTAATAATGCAATATAAAGGGTATAGCGGTCGTAGGTTGTCTTCTGCCCATGCTTGAGTCAGTGTCAACTTCACCATAATTTTGACAATGCGATGATAAAGGTTGTAGCATTCTGAGGTGTACTTATGTCCGTGTTTGACTCAATATCCAATTTTTTCTATTGTTAAACAAAATATAATCCCAGAAACTTCAATGTTTGACAATCATTCGATAGGAATACATCAAAGGATGGAGCTTTGGTTAGAGCTCATGTTCCACTCCGCTTTGCAGGGCTTCTCACTCCAATGAGACAAACTTGAGTGTCATAGCTGTTTTCAGGGCTTCTTCCAAGTTGTTCAAAAAGGTTTGAGCGTTTGAAGAAGGCACGATTTTTGCTGGCCTTGCTGTGATTGATGCTTACAGCTACAGAGACAAGTGGCCATGAATGTATGCATTTTCTGTTCTTTTAATATGAATGTGACTGTAGCAATAATATGAATGTATGCATTTTCTGTTTTAGAAAGTTCTTTGCTGGAAGTTATATAATCTAAACCGCATGCAAAAATGCAACGGAAATGATTTTCTTTTTTTTTTTTCTTTTCGGAAAAGATTATTTTCATTGATGTAAAAGGATTATATGTACACTTACAAGCTTTTCACAAAAGTTTTCTTTAGAAAAGATTTTGTATCTACGTGAGAGGTTTGTCTAGTGATATCTTTTGAAGTTTTCTGAAAATTCTGTCAATGATTCTTGGTTCTCGTAGGACTTTGGTGCCGAAACTTTTTGGCTCCACTTGTTAACATATGGAGCTATATGAGCAAGATGCTGATGTTCTCAATTACACAATCCAGAGTAAAACTACTGCTTGAAGGTAATGGAAAACCATGTATATCTTCATTTTGATTAGTGACTCTTCGTCTACTTGAGGAGCAGAAAGTAACATTATGTTTGCTGATCAATTTGCCCACTTCATCTCTTAATGCATATATGTGATCCACTGCTAGCTGACCGCCATCCTTCCACTCTCTCTTACTCTTATTTGAACTTGAGTTTAAGTATCTTAATATTCTCTTGGGACTGTGATGGAACTTCTTTATATGTGATCCGCTGAAAGCTCAGTGCCACCATCCATCTCTTACTCTTAATTTAACTCGACTTTTAGTATCTTAATATTCTCTTGGGACTGTGATGAAACTTCCTAAACCAATTAATGGACCAGCAGAATATTTTCTCTCAAGTGCCATCTAGAAAGGTATATTCTTGGTTATGCAGTATCTGTTTTTATGCTTCAAATTAGAGCATGCCGCAGTGACATTTGTGTTGTTTTCTTTTGTGCCTTACTTCATTATTATGTATTAATGCAAAGGATAGATGTCATACGATTTATAGTCTCTTATAGAAGTGTTGTTACTGGTAATTTAGGAGGAATTCTTTCATTTGCAAGTTTTGTTGTTGATATATCATTTTTCAGTAATACTTGTAACATGCGTTTATTTGATTCTACAAGTGAAGCATGTCACTTGGTATATGTGATTCATACTTGTCCTTTACAAGAGCGAGGGCTAGAGTTTGAATTTGGTTTGCTAATTTCGTGCAAAGTAGATAACCTCATATCGATAAGGATTGTGTGGGAATCAAAAGTTTAAGTAGGATTTAAATGCTCAATTAAAACATATGTTGGCTGCTAATGTGTGTTTTTTGATGATATTTTAGAACCTAATGGTAGCCTACCTATCTTCATATTCCTCTCTTCTAGTTTCTAACGCAAAAGTAACCAATGCCCCTATTAATTCTTCGTTGTCAATTTTTCTTCCATATTTTGAAATCAAGAAGGTTGAACCATTGAGTTTTACACTTTGTATAATTCAAACCCAATTTTACTGCTCCGATTTCTTTGAAAAGCCGCGTAATCACCATTCTGGTTTGGAAAGAAAAGAATTGTGGGTTTTGGGGCTGCTCAAAATGTGAAGGATGCAAGGGTAGAGTTGAGACCTAAATTGGAGAATAAACCCTCCTCTGTTTTTGTAAATTTGTTCTTGGTTCGTTTGTTGTGTTGGGTTTTCTCTTCATGCGCTTGCCTTAAAATTTTTTGTTTTTGATACATTTGGCATTCTTGTATGGATTTACAAACTCCATGTTGGTTCATGTTATTATCCTCTTATTTTTGCAGGTGTATCATAGAAACATGTGTTGAAAAATCTATTTCATACAATTTTGAATTATTTTATTTGTGAACTTTGAAAATTAAATGCTATGCTAAAATGCGAAACGGTTGTCTAGATGCCAATTTAAAATTTGCTATTCAAAAGGACTTGGTAAATCTTTTCTGAGTATTATATAATTTCATGAGTTGATAAATAGTTTTTGAGGAACAAAGAGTTTTGGTAACATATACAGTGTTTGAAGAACTTTTTAATTCTTATTTCTAAATAATAATACTGGAAATTAGTTTTCCTCTTTCAGTTAAAGATTTGTTTTCCTTGTCAAATTCATGTTCTAAAAATCAACTTTTATCTTTTACTCAAATATTTGTTTTTCTTGTCAAGTGTTTTGTAATAAACTCATGTTTTCGCGATTAGCTTGAAGTACACTTCCAAATATTGAAGACAAATTAACAAAATATTTTGATTAGCAATAGATGAATTCATTTAATTGTTTTTGAATGAATGCACGAAAAGTCATATGTTTTGGACTTTGTGAAATTTGTTATTGAATTTTATTTTCATAAAAGTGATTGAAACTGTTTTTGAAGTTTTTTGGAACATTTTTAAGAAGCATTCAGTTTACTATTTCTAGTCAAATTGCATTCAACGCCATATTTATTCATATTTTCAGAAAACTACATCATTAACTTTTCTTTTGATAAATGATTATTGTGCTGAAACTTGACAAAATGTGTTGAAAATTCTTTTAAGATATTTTTACCAGTAATTTAAAAACGAATAATGAGATTGGCATCTAGAACTGTAACGCAATTTAGTATACGACATTTTATTTTTGAAGTTCACAAATCAACTAATTTGTGATTGTGTGCTATGGAATTTCCAACCATGCTTAGATACACCTCCAAAGTTAAGACGATGAGGATATGAACAAATATGGTGTTTCTGTAAAATTTATACAAGAGTTTTAAATGTATCATAAACAAAAACTTTTAATAAAGCGACATGGGAACAAAACCTAACATAATGAAGAAATCGAGAATAAACCAAAAAAAAACGGTGGAGGGTTACTTCTCATTAAGGCCTCAACTCCAAACTGTCTTGCGCCCGTCATATTTAAAGCGGCCTTAAAATTCGTAATTCTATTGCTTCCAACTTAGAATGTTGAGAACGTGAGAGTTTCATAGAAATCAGACACTTTTGGGTTTGAATTATACAAAGAAAATTGCAATGGTTTCAACTTTACTTGATTCCTAAATATGGGAAAAGTTGATAAAGAAGATGTAAGTTGTTATTGCATGTCATTATGTTGCGTGTTTTTCACTTTAATTGTTAATTCTGTACATGTTTTCTTGTTTTTTTTTTTTTTTTTCATTCTAACAGCTTAATGTTGGTGAAGATGATCTTGCACCAGCTTTCTTGTCAACTCGGGTTCAAGTACCTCGGAGTAGGAGCCCTCTTGCACCAGCAACCATCTATGTAAATATTCTATTGTAAATAAGAATTAAGTGTGTTCGGTAGTACTTTTGCCTTCTTTGTAGTATATGGAAAATTGTTGCTCTGCCCAACAAGGTCCGGCTTATTCTTAGCCAGAGAAATAAAAGTTTTGATTCAAAATCAATTTCTAGTTGTATAATTATTACTTGATTAGCTCCCAAAGCACATCAAAATCAGCTCAACTCAACAATATAGCAAATTGGTACATCACTGAAACTCAAATTCATTGTTTTCGAAAATATTTTTGTTCTGTACTTCTACCACTACTCTGCTTACAATTGGAATATCTTTGAACTCTTCACCATACGAAAGAAACACTGCCAACCAATAGCAAATAAAAGAAAAAGAAAGAGAGAAATCGTTTATAGTATACAATCATCATCAACAAACTATCATCCAAAGAGGTATATCAAGAACACTTTTAAGGTAAAGTCAATCAGCAAAGCTAGCTTTTATGTGTTCGTACACATCAATAAATTAGGCATTTTATTAGCAACTTTGGAATAGGATGAAGTCTCTAGGCTATACATAACTATAGCTCACGATTATGCCTATGATGGTGATTGTAAAATATATGCTTAAGACTTTGGTTTTAAATGTTCAAAGTTAAAAATTATTGAAATCGGATATCAATGATCTTGTGGGGACTTAACGACGTGATATATGAGTAAGGAAATTTATTCTTTTATGGATACTGTACAAATACATTTTTACAAGTAAATATATTATTATAGTTAGTCATAAAATATATTAAGTTCATGATATTATTTATGTTTCTGTTATTGAAACATTTATATTATACAATTATATTTTCAAAACAAATTGATAATAATTGCTTTATTGATAAGGAAACTATTTACTTCTATTATTTGTAATTCACTTTCTAAATTTAATTGGTACTACCAAATAAAAAATATTTTTCAAAATTAAAATTGTACTTCGTATTCATGAATTATTATATTTTACTATTTTGTATTCAAGTCAATTAATATGAAAATATAAATAACAATATTAAAAAACGCAATAGTAATATAAAACTAATTAGTCAAAACTCCTTATTGTATATTGTTTTAATAAGAAATTCTATTTAGTAAATTATTGATAAGAGATTGCAGGGTTGGGCTTCGATTCGGCTGTCATTTGCAGTTAGAATTCAACTCATTAAATCAGTATTCATGTCACTATAATTTATTGTGCTATGACATTTATTTTGCCAAAAAGAGTTAATAATGAAATAGAGAAATGGTTCAGCCAGTTCCTCTGGAATGGTGCATCAACCTTTGGATATCCGAAGGTTTTCTAGAATCAAATGTGTCATCCGGTGGAAGAAGGAGGACAGGGAATCATGAATGTAGCAGCCCTCAATCGGACTCTTATGAGCAGACATATCTGTAGAATAGTAAGTAGATTCCGCGGTTCTATATGGGTAACATGGATTTACACCATGAGACTTCAAGGCAAATCTATATGCACAGTTGAGGTCAATTCCGGGGCATGGGGTTGGCGCAAATTGCCTAGACTTTTACATATACTACAACCTCATATCCATTATAAGATCGGTAATGGAGAATTAATATATATATATATATATATATATATGTCAGGATCCTTGGCATCTTATGGGATTTTAATGACTATATTTCCACACAACCCATATCACACCCACACACGGGCGGATATGCTCCTTAGAGAGGTTATTCACAATGCAGTATGGCATTGGCCATTGCTGCTCACACCCAAACACACACAGGCGGACATTATTATGTTGGACATCATTCAAAGTTTGCCTCCACTACGTGGCACACACGACTCGATCACTCTGAGGGGAGGCCCCTACACCAACAGGAGGGTGTATGACATTTTTCGTTCTTCAGGCCCAAAGGTAGGTTGGTATTCACTCCTTATGGGCCCATTCAAAATCCCCCGGAATTTGTTTGTCTTATGGCTAGCTCTACGTGAACGATTCTCGACCATGAATCGTCCGTGGTTACAATATTTTAATAGAAATTGTGTTCTTTGCTCGTTGGATACGCTGGAGACTCATTAATACTTGCTATTTTCTTGCCCTTATTCAAAGCAGTGTGTTCGAATCTTACGCAGGAAGGTTCGATTTGCATGGACAAATAGAGGATGGATGATTGATGTGATGATTGCTGCGCGAAAGTGGAGAGGAAAGCATGTAGTTAACACCGCCTATCGCAACCTTTTAGCATCTCTAGTATATCCCATTTGGCAGGAGAGCAATAGGAGGAAATTTCAGCAATTGGATCGAGACCCGTCGGCATTGGCTAACATTATTTTAGACAAAAATAGATTACGTATACTTAGTGCAGAATTGCCGAATAAAATTAGTACGTTAGCCTTGTGTAGATTATAGCAAATTCCATGGCACACAACATCAGCCATACGACTGTACATTATAATTTTTTTAATGCAATTTACCTTTAACGAAAAACGATATAATTCAATAAGAGCACATTATGAAAATGTACCCCAATAAGGGTGTGGATGTTTTTTTATTATAGGAATAAACACTCAAGAGATTCTCACTATTTTATATTTAATCACAAGTTACACTTATTAGAATTCTAAAAATGATACGTCCATTATATTATAAAAAAAATTATAATAAAAAAAATTTATCTAATATTAATTTTAAAATAAAATTAATTAGTTGGAAGCCACTTAATTTAAAATTTTCAACAATACTTTTAAGTTAATAAAATTGAGGATATTTGTTCCATATTATATTTTTATTTTTTGAAGTTTGGGTTAGTATTTATATGTTATTCATATGCCATTCATTTTAAATTTTAACGTGCCCGCTAGTAATTCATTTTTTTGTTATAAATATATAAGATCTTTCCAATCAAATTAAGCGTGTCAAAATATTATTTGCCTATTCAGTTAGATACATCATTCATCTTCTAAGTAGTTTAGCGGAATTATAAGTATTATATATATATATATATATATATTGTTAGAGTTAAATATTATAGTTAATTACTTTTATTTCATTTAGAATCATTTTAGTTTTATCAAGTTCATTTCTTGACGTTAACATCTCTAAACTTTAATTTTGTCTCAAATTGATCATTCTGACCAAATTATAATTGGGGATAAAATGATCAGTTTAGATTTTTTTTTTCTCACTTTAGTCCCTAAATTTGTAAGTTGTCAACGTGGAGTTAGTGTCACTACAGACATGGAAAATCAGATACATAGAGTGAAGATTTGTTCCTATTTAAGAACTAAAATTGGTATATATCTACAATATAAAAAGTTTTATTTAAATCAGGTTCGTTCAAAATACACAGTTGATACGATAAATATGCTATATTTTACATGTAATAGATCACTTTTCTTAAATTGTACATCAATTACCTGACAAATATATTATATTTTTTGTGTAATTGTTTGATGTTTGATTAAATTCAATTTAAATTAAAAAAAATGTACGCAGAACACTCCTCGTGATACATTATGATGGAGCTAATTTCTTGTAATGTATCTTCCAAGGGAAAAATAGTCACTTCATATTATGCTCTTTTTTTTTTATTGATTTTTTATTATATTTTTAATTTTGGGTTATTTATTTTCTTAATGAGAAGTTCAAAACTAATATATTACAATAATGAGTGAAATTTTATAATGATTGTAAACAAATATTATGTGATACATTATTATCACACAATAGTAATGTAGTTTTGTGATTATTATATATATATGTATATAATCGGAGGCCCAAGTTATGTCAAACACATTTTATTACTAAGCCCCAATAATTGTTGTTATTGGACCCTAGTTTAATGGAGAGTGACCCGGCCCGGCCCAAGAAAGTACAATAGGGTGTATTTAGATATTTAACGGGCAAATTTTGTTATACCGTTATGAAACTCACAACACACCCTTCATCCTCCTCCAGCCCCCAGCCTCGGTTTTCTTCTTCTTCAGGTAGGTACTTCTTGTAAGTCATCAACTCAAAACAAGTGAGTTTTATTTAAGTTTCTTGATTTAGGGTTCTTGCATTGTGAAATTAAATGTATCTTGGTTCAATAAATTTGTCTGCCCGACGGAAAACTTTCTTGAAGATCACCGAATTCTTGAATTACACTGTTTTACTCTTTTTTTTTTTTTCCCTGTACTTTTTTTGACTATATATCTTCCTTGCGTGCCCTAAATGTAGGGAATTCTTGTACTCTCTTTTGTTTGGATGAAGAATGGGAAGGAGTTTCTTTTAACTGACACTGTTGGCTTCATCCAGAAGTTACCAACAAGACTCATATGAACATTTCTCCTATGTCATGGTCATTCCCCGTTATTTCTGATTGTGTTTTGTTATGTTCAGTGAATTAAATCTTGGCTGTTTTATTTAATTGATGTTTCTTTCAACCAATCATTTTTCTTCTAGGTAGCTGCTTGTAGGGCAACTCTGCAAGAGACATATGACTCATCACTTCTAGTACATGTGGTGGATATTAGGTATGATTGACCATTTGAAGAGTAGACTGCAAATCTCAACTATACAGCTCCTAATTACATTGTTCAATTTGGATCAGCCATCCAGTGGCAGAGCAACAGATTGACGCTGTGGAAAAAGTTCTTCCAGAACTTGATACATCATCAATCCCCTAAATTAATTATGTGGAACAAGGTAGTGGGATTTATTTGTCATTTTTTCTTAAATATGCACAATTTTGAGGAGCGACGTTGAGGTTAGCTCAATCATTCTTATGTTCTATTTATAGTTTTTGGTTTTCCTATCTGATAACTCGTCAACAATATCCCCGACCCAATAAGATAGTGCGAAAACTCAAGATTGCACTACACAATGATACCACCGTGGTTGAGGATAAGGCATTCAGATTAACTCCATCCACTTTATTGAGTGTGGGTTGCCTTATATATGTTTCTCTCTAATATATGAACGTGACTTATTGATACATACCCTTGGTAGTAATTGATTTCTTACACGACATTAGACTGACATTAACACAGTGTGCTAACCTAGTGTGGTTGTCACTGACTGAATATGCTTGGTTTTGTTCTTAATTCTCAACTTATTGATGGTTTAGATTTATAACAAACTTCGATTCAAAATACGAGAGGTTTGACTGGTTGCAATGGAGTGTAAGAGCATCACTTCCTGACTGGTTAATGCATATCTCTACAGGTCGCTAATTCAAAGGATCCGGAAAAGATCAAGTCTGAAGCTAAGAAAAAAAGTGGATGCCATATGCATCTCTGATTTAACTGGTGAAGGGTTAGATGATTTCTCTGTAATGCAGTTCAGGAAGAACTAAAGGTACTTCTCCATGGCTATCTTGCATAATTACAAATTGGTTTCTGATCTTCTTTTCTCCGTCCTCTTTTATATGGGACATGTCTACCAGTAGATTGAATGTTCTTATGTGGTCCTTGACTTTTTCCTTCAACGGGATATGATGGTGTGGGTGGAAGCTCTGATTCCCTTTGATAAAGGGGAACTCCTATGCAAATTTATCTGGTATTTTCTCTCGGAGGTAATAGGAACAAGGATATGCTAGACTGATTCATAATAAGGAAGCAACTTTTTGCTTTAGAAAATTGTGAATTCGGGTTGAAGAAAGAGAAAAAGAACCTAGAATTTCGCATCATATGTTGGTCCGATTTTGTGCAATTGTAATAATGCGATATAAAGGGTATAGCGGTCGTAGGTTGTCTTCTGCCCATGCTTGAGTCAGTGTCAAATTCACCATAATTTTGACAATGCGATGATAAAGGTTGTAGCATTCTGAGGTGTACTTATTATGTCCGTGTTTGACTCAATATCCAATTTTTTCTGTTGTTAAACAAAATATAATGTCAGAAACTTCAATGTTTGACAATCATTCGATAGGAATACATCAAAGGATGGAGCTTTGGTTAGAGCTCATGTTCCACTCCGCTTTGCAAGGCTTCTCACTCCAATGAGACAAACTTGAGTGTCATAGCTGTTTTCAGGGCTTCTTCCAAGTTGTTCAAAAAGGCTTGAGCTTTTGAAGAAGGCACGATTTTTGCTGGCCTTGCTGTGATTGATGCTTACAGCTACAGAGACAAGTGGCCATGAATGTATGCATTTTCTGTTCTTTTAATATGAATGTGACTGTAGCAATAATATGAATGTATGCATTTTCTGTTTTAGAAAGTTCTTTGCTGGAAGTTATATAATCTAAACGCAGGCAAAAATGCAACGGAAATGATTTTCTTTTTTTTTTTCTTTTCGGAAAAGATTATTTTCATTGATGTAAAATGATTATATGTACACTTACAAGCTTTCCACAAAAGTTTTCTTTAGAAATGATTTTGTATCTATGTGAGAGGTTTGTCTAGTGATATCTTTTGAAGTTTTCTGAAAATTCTGTCAGTGATCCTCTGTTCTCGTAGGACTTTGGTGCCGAAACTTTTTGGCTCCACTTGTTAACATATGGAGCTATATGAGCAAGATGCTGATGTTGTCAATTACACAATCCAGAGTAAAACTACTGCTTGAAGGTAATGGAAAACCATGTATATCTTCATTTTGATTAGTGACTCTTCGTCTACTTGAGGAGCAGAAAGTAACATTATGTTTGCTGATTAATTTGCCTACTTCATCTCTTAATGCATATATGTGATCCACTGCTAGCTGACCGCCATCCTTCCACTCTCTCTTACTCTTATTTGAACTTGAGTTTAAGTATCTTAATATTCTCTTGGGACTGTGATGGAACTTCTTTATATGTGATCCGCTGAAAGCTCAGTGCCACCATCCATCTCTTACTCTTAATTTAACTCGACTTTTAGTATCTTAATATTCTCTTGGGACTGTTGAAACTTCCTAAACCAATTAATGGACCAGTAGAATATTTTCTCTCAAGTGCCATCTAGAAAGGTATCTTCTTGCATGCAGTATCTGTTTTTATGCTTCAAATTAGAGCATGCCGCAATGACATTTGTGTTGTTTTCTTTTGTGCCTTACTTCATTATTATGTATTAATGCAAAGGATAGATGTCATACGATTTATAGTCTCTTATAGAAGTGTTGTTACTGGTAATTTAGGAGGAATTCTTTTATTTGCAAGTTTTGTTGTTGATATATCATTTTTCAGTAATACTTGTAACATGCGTTTATTTGATTCTACAAGTGAAGCATGTCACTTGGTATATGTGATTCATACTTGTCCTTTACAAGAGCGAGGGCTAGAGTTTGAATTTGGTTTGCTAATTTTGTGCAAAGTAGATAACCTCATATCGATAAGGATTGTGTGGGAATCAAAAGTTTAAGTAGGATTTAAATGCTCAATTAAAACATATGTTGGCTGCTAATGTGTGTTTTTTGATGATATTTTAGAACCTAATGGTAGCCTACCTATCTTCATATTCGTCTCTTCTAGTTTCTAACGAAAAAGCAACCAATGCCCCTATTAATTCTTCGTTGTCAATTTTTCTTCCATATTTTGAAATCAAGAAGGTTGAACCATTGAGTTTTACACTTTGTATAATTCAAACCCAATTTTACTGCTCCGATTTCTTTGAAAAGCCGCGTAATCACCATTCTGGTTTGGAAAGAAAAGAATTGTGGGTTTTGGGGCTGCTCAAAATGTGAAGGATGCAAGGGTAGAGTTGAGACCTAAATTGGAGAATAAACCCTCCTCTGTTTTTGTAAATTTGTTCTTGGTTCGTTTGTTGTGTTGGGTTTTCTCTTCATGCGCTTGCCTTAAAATTTTTTGTTTTTGATACATTTGGCATTCTTGTATTGATTTACAAACTCCATGTTGGTTCATGTTATTATCCTCTTATTTTTGCAGGTGTATCATAGAAACATGTGTTGAAAAATCTATTTCATACAATCTTGAATTATTTTATTTGTGAACTTTAAAAATTAAATGCTATGCTAAAATGCGAAACGGTTGTCTAGATGCCAATTTAAAATTTGTTCTTCAAAAGGACTTGGTAAATCTTTTCTGAGTATTATATAATTTCATGAGTTGATAAATAGTTTTTGAGGAACAAAGAGCTTTGGTAACATATACAGTGTTTGAAGAACTTTTTAATTCTTATTTCTAAATAATAATACTGGAAATTAGTTTTCCTCTTTCACTTAAAGATTTGTTTTCCTTGTCAAATTCATGTTCTAAAAATCAATTTTTATCTTTTACTCAAATATTTGTTTTTCTTGTCAAGTGTTTTGTAATAAACTCATGTTTTCGCGATTAGCTTGAAGTACACTTGCAAATATTGAAGACAAATTAACAAAATATTTTGATTAGCAATAGATGAATTCATTTAATTGTTTTTGAATGAATGCACGAAAAGTCATATGTTTTGGACTTTGTGAAATTTGTTATTGAATTTTATTTTCATAAAAGTGATTGAAACTGTTTTTGAAGTTTTTTGGAACATTTTTAAGAAGCATTCAGTTTACTATTTCTAGTCAAATTGCATTCAACGCCATATTTATTCATATTTTCATAAAACTACATTTTTAACTTTTCTTTTGATAAATGATTATTGTGCTGAAACTTGACAAAATGTGTTGAAAATTCTTTTAAGATACTTTTACCAGTAATTTAAAAACGAATAATGAGATTGGCATCTAGAACTGTAACGCAATTTAGTATACGACATTTTATTTTTGAAGTTCACAAATCAACTAATTTGTGATTGTGTGCTATGGAATTTCCAACCATGCTTAGATACACCTCCAAAGTTAAGACGATGAGGATATGAACAAATATGGTGTTTCTGTAAAATTTATACAAGAGTTTTAAATGTATCATAAACAAAAACTTTTAATAAAGCGACATGGGAACAAAACCTAACATAATGAAGAAATCGAGAATAAACCAAAAAAAAACGGTGGAGGGTTACTCCTCATTAAGGCCTCAACTCCAAACTGTCTTGCGCCCGTCATATTTAAAGCGGCCTTAAAATTCGTAATTCTATTGCTTCCAACTTAGAATGTTGAGAACGTGAGAGTTTTATAGAAATCAAACACTTTTGGGTTTGTATTATACAAAGGAAATTGCAATGGTTTCAACTTTACTTGATTCCTAAATATGGGAAAAGTTGATAAAGAAGATGTAAGTTGTTATTGCATGTCATTATGTTGCGTGTTTTTCACTTTAATTGTTAATTCTGTACACGTTTCTTGTTTGTTGTTTTTTTTTTTTTTCATTCTAACAGCTTAATGTTGGTGAAGATGATCTTGCACCAGCTTTCATGTCAGCTCGGGTTCAAGTACCTCGGAGTAGGAGCCCTCTTGCACCAGCAACCATCTATGTAAAAAGTCTATTGTAAATAAGAATTAAGTGTGTTCGGTAGTACTTTTGCCTTCTTTGTAGTATATGGAAAATAGTTGCTCTGCCCAACAAGGTCCGGCTTATTCTTAGCCAGAGAAATAAAAGTTTTGATTCAAAACCAATTTCTAGTTGTATAATTATTACTTGATTAGCTCCCAAAGCACATCAAAATCAGCTCAACACAACAATATAGCAAATTGGTACATCAATGAAACTCAAATTCATTGTTTTCGAAAATATTTTTGTTCTGTACTTCTACCACTACTCTGCTTACAATTGCAATATCTTTGAACTCTTCACCATACGAAAGAAACACTGCCAACCAATAGCAAATAAAAAAAAAAGAAAGAGAGAAATTGTTTATAGTATACAATCATCATCAACAAACTATCATCCAAAGAGGTATATCAAGAAAACTTTTAAGGTAGAGTCAATCAGCAAAGCTAGCTTTAATGTGTTCGTACACATCAATAAATTAGGCATTTTATTAGCAACTTTGGAATAGGATGAAGTCTCTAGGCTATACATAACTATAGCTCACGATTATGCCTATGATGGTGATTGTAAAATATATGTCTAAGACCTTGATTTTAAATGTTCAAAGTTAAGAATTATTGAAATCGGATATCAATGATCTTGTGGGGACTTAACGACGTGATATATGAGTAAGGGAATTTATTCTTTTATGGATACTATACAAATACATTTTTACAAGTAAATATATTATTATAGTTAGTCATAAAATATATTAAGCTCATGATATTATTTATGTTTCTGTTATTGAAACATTTATATTATACATTTATATTTTCAAAACAAATTGATAATAATTGCTTTATTGATAAGGAAACTACTTACTTCTATTATTTGTAATTCACTTTCTAAATTTAATTGGTACTGCCAAATAAAAAATATTTTTCAAAATTAAAATTGTACTTCGTATTCATGAATTATTATATTTTACTATTTTGTATTCAAGTCAATTAATATGAAAATATAAATAACAATATTAAAAAACGCAATAGTAATATAAAACTAATTAGTCAAAACTCCTTATTGTATATTGTTTTAATAAGAAATTCCATTTAGTAAATTATTGATAAGAGATTGCAGGGTTGGGCTTCGATTCAGCTGTCATTTGCAGCTAGAATTCAACTCATTAAATCAGTATTCATGTCACTATAATTTATTGTGCTATGACATTTATTTTACCAAAAGGAGTTAATAAGGAAATAGAGAAACGGTTCAGCCAGTTCCTGTGGAATGGTGCATCAACCTTTGGATATCCGAAGGTTTTCTGGAATCAAGTGTGTCATCTGGTGGAAGAAGGAGGACAGGAAATCATGAATGTAGCAGCCCTCAATCGGACGCTTATGAGTAGACATATCTGGAGAATAGTAAGTAGATTTCGCGGTTCTATATGTGTAACATGGATTTACATCATGAGACTTCAAGGCAAATCTATATGCACAGTTGAGGCCAATTCCGGGGCATGGGGTTGGCGCAAATTGCCTAGACTTTGACATATACTACAACGTCATATCCATTATAAGATCGGTAATGGAGAATTAATATATATATATATATATGTCAGGATCCTTGACATCTTATGGGGATTTTAATGACTATATTTCCACACGACCCCTATCACACCCACACACGGGCGGATATGCTCCTTAGAGAGGTTATTCACAATGGAGTATGGCATTGGCCATTGCTGCTCACACCTAAACCCACACAGGCGGACATTATTATGTTGGACATCATTCAAAGTTTGCCTCCACTACGTGGCACACACGACTCGATCACTCTGAGGGGAGGCCCCTACACCAACAGGAGGGTGTATGACATTTTTCGCTCTTCAGGCCCAAAGTTAGGTTGGTATTCACTCCTTATTGGCCCATTCAAAATCCCTCGGAATTCGTTTATCTTATGGCTAGCTCTACATGAACGACTCTCGACCATGGATCGTCCGTGGTTACAACATTTTAATAGAAATTGTGTTCTTTGCTCGTTGGATACGCTGGAGACTCACTAATACTTGCTATTTTCTTGCCCTTATTCAAAGCAGTGTGTTCCAATCTTACGCAGGAAGGTTCGATTTGCATGGACAAACAGAGGATGGATGATTGATGTGATGATTGCTGCGCGAAAGTGGCGAGGAAAGCATGTAGTTAACACCGCCTATCGCAACCTTTTAGCATCTCTAGTATATCCCATTTGGCAGGAGAGCAATAGGAGGTAATTTCAGCAATTGGATCGAGATCCGTCGGCATTGGCTATCATTATTTTAGACAAAATTAGATTACGTATACTTAGTGCAGAATTGTCGAATAAAATTAGTACCGTAGCCTTGTGTAGATTATGGCAAATTCCATGGCACACAACATCAGTCATACGACTGTACATTATAATTTTTTTAATGCAATTTACCTTTACCGAAAAACGATATAATTCAATAAGAGCACATTATGAAAATGTACCCCAATAAGGGTGTGGATGTTTTTTTATTATAGGAATAAACACTCAAGAGGTTCTCACAATTTTATATTTAATCACAAGTTACACTTATTAGAATTCTAAAAATGATACGTCCATTATATTATAAAAAAAATTATAATAAAAAATAATTATCTAATATTAATTTTAAAATTTTCAACGATACTTTTAATTTAATAAAATTGAGGATATTTATTCCATATTATATTTTTATTTTTTGAAGTTTGGGTTAGTATTTATATGTTATTCATATGCTATTCATTTTAAATTTTAACGTGCCCTCTAGTAATTCATTTTTTTGTTATAAATATATAAGATCTTTCCAATCAAATTAAGCATGTCAAAATATTATTTGCCTATTTAGTTAGATATTGTTTGATGTTTGATTAAATTCAATTTAAATTTTATCTTTTACTCAAATATTTGTTTTTCTTGTCAAGTGTTTTGTAATAAACTCATGTTTTCGCGATTAGCTTGAAGTACACTTCCAAATATTGAAGACAAATTAACAAAATATTTTGATTAGCAATAGATGAATTCATTTAATTGTTTTTGAATGAATGCACGAAAAGTCATATGTTTTGGACTTTGTGAAATTTGTTATTGAATTTTATTTTCATAAAAGTGATTGAAACTGTTTTTGAAGTTTTTTGGAACATTTTTAAGAAGCATTCAGTTTACTATTTCTAGTCAAATTGCATTCAACGCCATATTTATTCATATTTTCAAAAAACTACATTATTAACTTTTCTTTTGATAAATGATTATTGTGCTGAAACTTGACAAAATGTGTTGAAAATTCTTTTAAGATATTTTTACCAGTAATTTAAAAACGAATAATGAGATTGGCATCTAGAACTGTAACGCAATTTAGTATATAACATTTTATTTTTGAAGTTCACAAATCAACTAATTTGTGATTGTGTGCTATGGAATTTCCAACCATGCTTAGATACACCTCCAAAGTTAAGATGATGAGGATATGAACAAATACGGTGTTTCTGTAAAATTTATACAAGAGTTTTAAATGTATCATAAATAAAAAGTTTTAATAAAGCGACATGGAAACAAAACCTAACATAATGAAGAAATCGAGAATAAACCAAAAATAAACGGTGGAGGGTTACTTCTCATTAAGGCCTCAACTCCAAACTGTCTTGCGCCCGTCATATTTAAAGCGGCCTTAAAATTCGTAATTCTATTGCTTCCAACTTAGAATGTTGAGAACGTGAGGGTTTCATAGAAATCAGACACTTTTGGGTTTGAATTATACAAAGGAAATTGCAATGGTTTCAACTTTACTTGATTCCTAAATATGGGAAAAGTTGATAAAGAAGATGTAAGTTGTTATTGCATGTCATTATGTTGCGTGTTTTTCACTTTAATTGTTAATTCTGTATACGTTTTCTTGTTTGTTTTTTTTTTTCATTCTAACAGCTTAATGTTGGTGAAGATGATCTTGCACCAGCTTTCATGTCAGCTCGGGTTCAAGTACCTCGGAGTAGGAGCCCTCTTGCACGAGCAACCATCTATGTAAAAAGTCTATTGTAAATAAGAATTAAGTGTGTTCGGTAGTACTTTTCCCTTCTTTGTAGTATGTGGAAATTTGTTGCTCTGCCCAACAAGGTCCGGCTTATTCTTAGCCAGAGAAATAAAAGTTTTGATTCAAAACCAATTTCTAGTTGTATAATTATTACTTGATTAGCTCCCAAAGTACATCAAAATCAGCTCAACTCAACAATATACGCAATTGGTACATCACTGAAACTCAAATTCACTGTTTTAAAAAAATATTTGTGTTCTGTACTTCTACCACTACTCTGCTTACAATTGGAACATCTTTGAACTCTTCACCATACGAAAGAAACACTGCCAACCAATAGCAAATAAAGAAAAAAAAAAGAGAGAGAGAGAGAGAGAGAAATCGTTTATGGTATACAATCATCATCAACAAACTAAAAACAAACTATCATCCAAAGAGGTATATCAAGAAAACTTTTAAGGTAGAGTCCATCAGCAAAGCTAGCTTGTATGTGTTTGTACACATCAATAAATTCGGCATTCTATTAGCAACTTTGGAATATGATAAAGTCTCTAGGCTATGCATAACTATAGCTCACGATTATGCCTATGATGGTGATTGTAAAATATATGTCTAGACCTTGGTTTAAAATGTTCAAAGTTAAGAATTATTGAAATCGGATATCAATGATCTTGTGGGGACTTACCGACGTGATATATGCGTAAGAAGATTTATTCTTTTATGGAGACTGTACAAATACATTTTTACAAGTAAATATATTATTATAGTTAGTCATAAAATATATTAAGTTCATGATATTATTTATGTTTCTGTCATTGAAATATTTATATTATACAATTATATTTTCAAAACAAATTGATAATAATTGCTTTATTTATAAGGAAACTATTTACTTCTATTATTTGTAATTCACTTTCTAAATTAATTGGTACTATCAAATAAAAAATATTTTTCAAAATTAAAATTGTACTTCGTATTCATGAATGATTATATTTTACTATTTTTTATTCAAGTCAATTAATATGAAAATATAAATAATAATATTCAAAAACTCAATAGTAATATAAAAATAATTAGTCAAAACTCCTTATTGTATATTGTTTTAATAAGAAGTTCCATTTATTAAATTATGGATAAGAGATTGTAGGGTTGGGCTTCGATTCGGCTGTCATTCTGACCATATTATAATTGGGGATAAAATTATAAGTTTAGATTTTTTTTTTCTCACTTTAGTCCCTAAATTTGTAAGTTGTCAACTTGGAGTTAGTGTCACTACAGACATAGGAAATCAGATACATAGAGTGAAGATTTGTTCATATTTAAGAGCTCAAATTTGTATATATCTACAATATAAAAAGTTTTATTTAAATCATGTTCGGTCAAAATACAACAGTTCATACAATAAATATGCTATATTTTACATGTAATAGATTACTTTTTTAAATTGTACATCAATTACATGACAAATATATTATATTTTTTGTGTAATTGTTTGATGTTTGATTAAATTCAATTTAAATTTAAAAAAATTTATGCACAACACTCCTCGTGATAGATACATTATGATGGAGATAATTTCTTGTAATGTATCTTCCAAGGAAAAAATAGTCATTTCATATTATGCTCTTTTTTTTATTGACTGATTTTTTATTATATTTTTAATTTTGGGTTATTTATTTTCTTAATGAAAAGTTCAAAACTAATATATTTTAATAATAAGTGAAATTTTATAATGATTGTAAACAAATATTATGTGATACATTATTATCACACAATATTAATGTAGTTTTGTGATCATTAATATATATATATGTGTATATATATATATATATATATATTATGGAAGTATCAATAGCCAAAAGAATACCCCATCAATGGTACGATGTTTTCTCACTATTATATATTTAATGATATGTTATATTTATTAGTATTATTTTACAAATCAAAAGTACGTAAATTAAAGTACAACTCAAAATAAATTTACTAGTCATATTAAAATAAAATCAATAAAAAAATTTATTTTTGGTCCCATATATTAGAGATTTTTTAGATTTAATCCCATTTGTTCAATTTTTCGAAAAAATTGTATCTCATAAATTGAAAATTTTCTCAATATTAATTTTTACATGCATAGTGCACCCAATAATAACATTGAGATAGTTAATAACTTATGCAATGTGGGAAATTGTATAACTGGAACTAAATTGAAAATGCCCCAATAATTAACGAAAAAAAAGTTACTGAAAATGGTAATGACTCCTTTAATAATTGGTTGAAAAATACATGTGAGAACTAAATTGAGAAACTTTTAACTTATAAAATACAATATGAGAAAATCATAACAAATAAGACTAAATAAAAAAGATCCTAACATATGGAACCAAAAATATATATTTTTTTTAAATTAATTAGCTAGAAGTCACCCATGTTAAGTTTTTCAAAAGCATTTCTAATTTAATAAGATTGATAATTTTTATTTAAAATTTTGTGATATTTATTCTTTCATATATATACATTTAATTTTCAAAGCTTATATTAGTATTTTATATATTATTCATCTGCTACTCATGTTGAATTTTACTGTGCCTAAATTACTATTTTTAATATTTAAAAATAACTTCTAAAAATTAATCATGTTGAAATAGTATTTGTTTATTTATTTATTTTTAGTTGGATAAATTTATTATTAATGTCCAAGTAGTTTAGAGGAATTAGACTCTTAAATAGTCTTACTTTGATCGAATTTTATCTTTTAAAACTATTTTTTATTTAATAATAAAAAATTATTTAAATAAAAATATAAACATCTTTTCACAACGAAAACAAATATATGAGAAATTCATATTTTTATATATAATATAGATATAGATATAGATAATGGAAAGATCGTAGGTGACAGCTTGACAGTAGTAAAGCATTACATTATCAGGTTCCCAATGGCTCCAAATTTTTAAAATTCAACTAAATTAGAAATAATAATAATAATAATAATAATAATAATAATAATAATAGTAATAATAATAATAATGCTAGTCATGTTCTGGTTATCAGTATAATCTAGTAGCTTCCACCAAAGTGCCTTAAAAAAACTAACTAAAGCAACGAGAAAGATAAGGATTAACCTTTTAGCTGAAAATAAGGTAATAAAATTGTTTGGTAGTGTGGAGTTCTTCAATTCTGGTTATGTTGGCGATTCATGAGTTTGTCATTTGTGTCAAATTTGAATGATGATAGTGTGATTAATTACTTTCTAAATATAATAAATACCTTGTTATGTAATTAGTCAAGATCTAGACACATAATCCGAACTAAAATTTCGTGTATGTCATCGAGAAAGAAAAAGCAAACAGTCAATAATAGACTACCAGAAGCCAACTTTTTACCAAAATTCAAATGAACAGTTAAAACATGTGAGATACTAGGAAAAGGCTCCAACCATCTGAGAGAGGGTCAATAATGTTTTCAACTTTTTCCTAAGTTCCAAAAACTTGTTTGTATGATTTAACCCACAATTTCTCTTTCTATTCACTCCATTTTATTCTCATAGCATCAAAAACCTTGAATTGATATTGATCTACATTAGATAGTACTTGTGATGTTTCGAGCAACAATAGCATTTGCAGCATTCTTCATCAATTCTGAAAATCAGGTACATTACATCACGACAGATTTTTCATATAGTAATAATAACTAATGTACAGAGAATGTTCATGGCATACAACAACACACCTATGTACAAATTAGAAGGCACTTGTCATAAAAAGCTCAAGCCCATGAACCGCATCCCAAATCAGATAATAGTAGCACATTAGCAGCCCAAACTGTTAATGCATTGCTCCTCATGATTATTGAAATAGAGAGATGTAAAACATAAAAAGACAAAAAGAAGTGCATAAAAGGCTAATACAAATGTTCCGACGACGTTTAGAAAACAAAATACTAGGCTTTGACCGAAACTCCAGGTCTTCAACCTTGTGGAGAAAACATAAGCTTACATGCTAAACTCCAGATTTGTTGTGGCAGCTTCTGGATGGTAATGCAGTATTTCCGTCCACATCATTTCTCTAATCATCTCTTCACCTAAATCCTCGTCTATGTCTAGGTTGATTGGCACCTGGGCCGGAGGATCACATCTTGGATCATACAGAGGAGACATGTAAGGGTGTTGAAGTGCTTCAGTTACACTGATCCTCTTTGAAGGATCAAAGACGAGCATCTTCTGTAACAGATCAATTGCCAGAGGATGGGCATGGGGGTAAAGGCGGGCAAAAGGGGTTCCAAGAGAGTAAGGGAGGGATTTAATGTATTTCCTTGCCTTGGGGTTATCGATAAATTCAAGATCAGCTTCATTTTGGCTACCAAGGATGTTGATAATTAACTTAAGCTGGTTAAGACACTCCGTACCCGGAAAGATGGGCTTCCTACCCAGAAGTTCAGCAAAGATGCAACCAACAGACCACACGTCGATGGAGGTTCCATAGTTGTCACAACAAAGGAGGAGTTCTGGAGCCCGATACCAGCGTGTGACGACGTATTCAGTCATGAATTGACCTTTACTGCTGTTCGTGCGTGCAAGCCCAAAATCGCATATTTTGAGATCACAGTTTGCGTTGATGAGTAGGTTACCAGGCTTCAGATCACGATGAAGAATGTTTGCTGAATGTAGATACTTCAAACCTCTTAGTAACTGCAATTAGACATTCAGAACAGTAACACAAAACGGTGAGACAACAACTAATGATGTAGTAAGGCACTCTTCAGTTTTCATTAAAATACTGCAGCGCAACGCGAGCAGGTATGTTGATCAGGATTACGAGTACCACAAAATCAAAAAGAAATCACATCACATGTTTGTATCGAGTTCTGCTGCTTGTGCATGAACAGCTGAATAATATTTGTTTAAAAGAAAGTGGTGAGTTCTTCCCTGATTCTTAGCTTCCTGGAAGAAATGATATCAGCATGATATCTTGGGACACAAGCAAAAGAAGATTCATCAGCTCATCTATAAGCTAAAATGACTAGAATAGACATGATTCAGTCCCTAAGTTTAACATCTAGAGTAGAGTCCAAGGAAGCTAAGGGATCTTCATAAGTCATTATAAGAAGCTTCGTGACAATCATAGTAAAGTTTCGGAAAAACAGTTCCAAGCACATACATCACTAGCAAATAAGAAACGGCATCAGAATTTAGCTTCCCAAGTCGACTTGAAGCCTGCTCTTATTCAAAGTTCTAGGTCTAAAAAGGTATAGTTCTCTTAATTTTTCCCTTTTGCCAAAGATTCATCCAAATAAACTAAATAAATAAGAACAAACTAAGAGATAAATGACCTAATTCATCATCATATATCATCCATGTGCAAAGTCTAGTACTGTGGTACTGCATCATCTATTTGTATTGGGTTTTCCAATACCACTCTTGGTGGTTCCCACTCATAGATAGGAGGTGGGAAGTAATAACTCTGTCACCAGTAATAATCTTAGTACAATCTTCCCTAGAAATTATACATTAAGGCATGACAACCCTCCTCGCACTGAAAGGAATATTTACTTGTACTGAACAGGTCTAGCCTGCTCACTCAGAAGAAACAATAGACCCCTCGGTGGTCTGAAGATAAAGAACAGGAACAAAAATAATCCATAAAGCAAAACTGAAAAATAATCCATACACAACTCTTAGACTGCTGTTTATACCTGGAAAAGGAAATACTGGCAATGGTCATTTGTAAGTGTCTGAGAGGACTTAATGATCTGATGCAAGTCAGTATCCATAAGCTCATAAACCAAGTACACGTCCTTGAAACTTCCCTTCTGTATAGGAAGCATTACATCTTTGAGAGCTATCACATTTTCATGTCTAAGATGCCGGAGAAGCTTCAGTTCACGCAAGGTTCTCAATGCATCAACACGATTTTCAAAGGCATTATGTATCTTCTTGATTGCAACCTTTTCATTGGTTTCTCTGTTGATCGAAGAGCACACTATGCCATAGGCCCCTCGACCAATAGGCTTGATTGGCACATATTTTGTATCTATCTCAAAAAGTGTTTGCCACATGGAGAAATAATGCTTTCCTCGAGATCTAACCCCATTTGGAGGTTCCACTGGAGTTGCCATCCTATTAAACCAATATCAAAAATTAGAATTTGACAAAGTGACCCGTCCATACATTTTGCCAACTATGCACAGAGCAATTCCCCAAAAAATATCACAAACAACCTGTAGCCGTAACAAGTTATCTAACAACCTAATTACTCATACCAACTTGTGCCCATCATGTGATTCCATAATTATGCAGAATTTGACTGAGAACTAAAAAGAATATCCCTATTCACTTGACATCTGTTAAAACCCAAGGATGCAGCTATAAACAACTTGGAAGGAAGAAAGGAAACATTTTTATTATCACGAACACCAAAACCTGCTCAGACATTACAACCTTCTCCACCTTTCAGCAGAAAAACGACTCTGTACTTCATTTAGATAATAATATCAACCAATCATCACCAAGTTTATGTTGCAACAATGTCAAAACAGTTTGATACAGACAAGAGATATTCTTGGAAACAGCAGATCAAGAGAACATCGACCATCTTGCCTTCAGACATTATGATGGAAAATATACTCTGGCGGCTGTACCATGCAAGAGACCACGGAAAATAGATTAAGAAAGAAAAGGAAAAAGATCAGCTACAAAATTTTCCCGAAAAGCCTTCCATGTAGAAAAGAAGTATTAATAGATCTCTTCAATGTAATGCTGAATAGGGAAAATTCCCAGGTTACCTCATAAGATAACATCAAGATACATATTGTAAGCTTCCACTATTACCATATAAAAAAAAGGTAAGAGAAGAACTTTCCAACTTATTTGCATATTTACTCCAAGCCAAAACTGAAAACACTTCACATTCAACTATGTGCTATTTACTCATAATTCAGAGCTAAGCATTAAACACAAATATAACAAGAGGTGAAATATGTAGCCAAGAAAAAGGAAAAGAAAATTCTTGGAATTTCCCTATTTACTCCATTTCCGGAAAATTTAAAACCGTACAATATTCCCACTATAAACCCAAAAACAGATTGAATAAAGAAAAAGATAAGGAAACAATCAAGTGAAATTATACACAAAGTACGGAATTTTACAGAAAGAAAGGAAACAAAGTAAACATAACTTGAAAAATTCCCCAAAACAACAAAACGAAAATTAAATTGAAAAAGCACGTACCTTTTTGCACAGAAATTTTGGCGCAATATCTTCAAATCCCGCCACGGAGCTCAAAATCCTTCATGCTTCCATCGAATTTCCACTTGCTTGTGAAAATCACACCTAAATCCCCATCTTAACTTCCGATTCTCCACCTAATTTCAGTCAGTCGAGAGGGTAAATTCACCTGAAGTTGCTTGAATTTCACTGAATCGGATCAGCAGGATCTACGGCAATAAATTACATCGCATTTGGGTCGATTAATTTTCACTGCAATCAATAAATTACGGATAATATTGATATTTGTATTTTTTCTTTCTTTTTCAAGAGAAAGATATTTGAGAGTAAATGTTATGATTCGTTATGCGGTCGCAATCAAAAGCGAGGGGAGCATGTATGTATCTATCTGTGTATGTATATATATATGTATGTATGGATCAGTAATGAAGTAAACACACACACACTCCCCATTTTTTCAATTTTCTTTTTCTTTTTTTTAATCTCAATTTTGTTTTTATTACGTGGGCCAGCCTTCTATCATTCAGCTACTCCTGGTCTACCAAGGCCAAGTTCCACTGTGGGGCCCTACACTATATGATGATTCATTAATCATTCCTTGATTTGACTGTCTAATTCAAAATATTTTAGTTATTTTTTATAAATTTCTTAGAAAATTATTAGAATTGTTGATTGCTAGTACATTAAATGTGTGAACACATAACAAAAAATTATATAAATGTTTATATAAGAGTATGATGAATTACCCAAGAAAATTATTTTGTGTATTAATAAATCGAATTATTTTCCTTTAGAATAATATGATAATTCTCATAATTTAATTGTAGCGATGAATTTCAACTAAATTATTTTGATATAAAATTTTGTTATGGTATAGAGAATACATGCATAATCTTGAAAGCATTTATAAAAAATGTATGAATATATAAAAAAAATTCCAAAGTTTTTTAATTATATTTTAATATAAGTATTATTTTAGCTATATTGTGGTGAAAGGGCTAGTAGTAGTTGAACAATGAAAACCTCTCAATAATTATGTGGGAGTTGCTGATTGGTTGGCGTAGGTACGCGGGAAGTAGGGTGAGGATGCCCTTGGACGGCAGCGGGTGTGTCTTAATGAAATCTGGGCCTACCTCTTTTCTGGCCAGAAAGTAGTTCTTTTGGGAGGGGAACCCCTACGACGGCGTTGCGGAGGGAGGAGGCAACCAAGGAAACGGCGACGTATGAGGAATGGGCATCGTTGTTAGGCATATTCTTGAAGGGCCGGCCCATTATTGAGTGGAACACGGGAAAATGTGATCCCAACTAATTATATTTAGCCACGTTGAAAATATTTTAGCCAAATTGCGACAACTTTTTCATTTCACCTAATAATTCAAACTCAATTCCCCATATTTGCATTTGCCCTCAATTTTTTTCATTTTTCACGTTGTTGACTTGGTTTTCTTTACTGAATACTACATATGGTGTCACCCAGTTTCTACGTTTAATTTTTAGTAATATTTTTATTTTATTAAAAATTATAATTTTTTTATATTAAAATTTCATATTATCTTATAATTTCTCGTACAAAAATTGTCTAGTAACTTTTTAAATAAATATATATATATATATACTAGTTATTACCATGTGTTAAGGTACAGGAGAATTATATTTTTAATAAAATAAATAAATTTGATTAGGAATAATTTATAATTTGAAATATAAAATAACGGGACATAGATAATCTAATATATATATCATTACACAGTTGATTCTGATTATTTCTACAATGTTTTAACAATAATTGGAACTGTTAAACTGCTGATACAACTATGCTGCTGTGGAAACTTGTCCGCGAAAGGTTCTCCTCCTAATTATGGCACTCCACATACTTAAGTGGGAAACAATTAAGTTCAAAGGCAAGCACTGAGTGAAAGGAAAAATGATTATTGGCTCTAATGTTAATAGTTATAAATTGAAAATCATGTTAAATATTTTTTTATTAATTCTGAGTAAATAAAATTGATGTAAAAATATAGATTTTTTTCAAAAAAAAATTATACAAATACCACGTCCAACAACTGTTGCATGGTCATGATAAATAACCATTTGCTACGACTATTTATTATTAATCATGACAATTAGTCACGATTAAATATTGTAATTTATGCAGTGAGTTGATAAAAATCTAAAAGAAAATTAAGCTTCTCAAAAGTAATGATACAATTTGACTTGTATTTCAACATTGTTTACAACTTTACGTTTGGACTCTTTGCTTTCCTTTACATTGCAGCTTCCGCACTTTTTCTTAAAAAAAAAACAATATGTTATAATAAAAAATTCAAGATAATTTTACCATCGAAATACTAAAAGTTCTCTCGATTTATATATATATATATATATATATATATAGTATGTGATTCATTACGTCATTCAATATATATTCAAATTAAAAAATGATTCAACATATAAATAATTCAAATCAACAAATACGTTCAAATAGGACAAATTCAAGAAACAACAAAGTATATAAAAGTAGACATACATCTATATTCATCGAACTCGAACTCATAATTTTTTTTTATAATTTAATTTGAGACCTCAACCTTACGAATCGAGTAGGGTCTCATTAACATCAAATTTTGTGGAGTCGAGCCTCTTTTGAG
Source organism: Sesamum indicum (assembly GCF_026168435.1). Classification (NCBI taxonomy): domain Eukaryota; kingdom Viridiplantae; phylum Streptophyta; class Magnoliopsida; order Lamiales; family Pedaliaceae; genus Sesamum; species Sesamum indicum. The sequence continues at coordinate 29,758,274 of NC_142659.1, read as the reverse complement.
CTTTGAATATGGACTTTAATAGGATAATATACTCAATAGCGACGGTTTTAATAGAAAGTTATTTTTTTCTTCCGTAATTCAAATATGAAATAATTTGCAACAATGATCCAAATTAGAAGTGAAATTACATTTGTTTTCCTTTTCCGTATTGGGCAAATAAGCATGCATAGCACTTGAAACCAGGTCTTTGATGACAGTTAATGTAAAGAATGTATTTTCAGGGCAGCTATGTCTGACTACCAGAATGCTAATTACATTTTGTTAAAGATGGAATTCTTAGGTTTGAAGCTTCTTAAATTAACATTTAACGTTAATTTATTACGTGTGTTTGGATGGAAATTATGAATTGGACATAACCACTAGCCTGCAGTTATGTGTAAGAAACAAGCAAAGCTATTTCACCTTTTTACTCTTTTCATTTTGTCTTTGTGATGTTAGTCTCAATATGTCCTTCCCCACGTACCAATTCATTTGCGGACAAAGCAAAGAATCAAACGAGTTTGAAAGAAGTATGTAAAGGAGTAACACTACTTATAAAATTCTGCTGTAAGAACTATATATACATATATTTAAATCGTCATCATTGATAATTAATAATATAAAAGTTATATATAAGTTGTCACAATTAAGATGCACAATAGGTCGGATTGATCCAAAATCGACAGAAACTAGCTTAAAAAATTGCTCCACCCAGAACCATTTTTTATTTAATTGCCACACACCCATTTGAGTGTGTCCATATAACACCTAATATACCAGACCGACGAATGGTAAGTCTGTTGGGCTAAGACGGATAAAGCCCATGAAAATTACAGGCAAGCCCAATTCGAAGGTCATTATAAACTCTAGGCTAGAGTCGCTATCTTAACTTTTCTTGACAAACAAAAGTCGCTCTTAACAATTGCCAACAAGCGTGACAAATATCTAGCTTTTATGGAAATGAAAAAATGGGTACTTTTCTATTAAACGCAAAACTTACATTTCCTTTTCTATTTCTTTTACCATCATACATTCAAGAAGTTGCGTTTAGTTAGCGGACGCAATTAATAACATCAATTTGGAAACAAATTTAAATCGATGTTTAATTCTCTGTATTAAACAGTTATCAGATCAAGAACATTGTACTTTGTTTTGATACAACTCAAGACAACTATGTCATAATGTTATTCAAATTAAATACCCATAAGATAAAATTTCATTACAATAAATTCATATCAAGTGAGATAAATTTCGAACCATGATTTGAAACTAATTATTTATAAGATTTCAACCTTAATCATTAGATTAAGACATCATTTGGAACATACATATAATGTTGAAAAGGTGGATGATGTCCAATATTTAGAGCACAAATAGCTTATCTTCCCTTTTATAAAAGAATCACTTTTCCACCCCCCATGCAGAAAATTTCATACAATAATTGGGCATAATTTTATAAAACCCTATTGCTTCCATTTTATTCTATTAAATATAAAAATGTGAAAATCTATTTATTTTTATGAAAATTCTGCCATAATTTCCAATTTTTCATCTAAAAAAAATCCTCACATCTGAAAATATATTGATCTAGCAAGCTTCTGTAATAACAATCAATTTGTACCTTATAGTAATCCCATTCCCATGGTAATACTTTTGGACTTCAACTGAAGACCACCAGTTCAAATTGTAAATATCGTATATTAATGGGGGCTTAATGCAATATTTGGAAAGCAAAGTGATAGATGGGAAGCCTATACAAAATGAGAAAGCATATATTCCTCCAATTCCAATGCCTTCCCTTGTCTTCTTCTCCAACACCTTTCTCCTTTTCCTGCAAACTTTAGACCCCCTTTTACAGGTTATGCCAAATCCATGCAACTTTTCACCTTCACATCTATATTAATATTATTAATTTTAAATAAAAAAAAAACACTTCTCACTCATGATTCACAATTTGTGACACTTCATCATTAAATTTTAAAATATAAATTATACTTTTAAATATTTATATAAATATAATTATTTATTTTAATATTATATTTTAACCGTCAATATCTTTTAATCATATATTAATTTTTATTTTTAAAATCAGTATACTGTATCTGTATGATGGTCAGATATGTGCAAGTATGTTGTGCTATTGTGGTTATAATTATAAAAACCATCCCATTAATACAATATTGGTTGATGAGTAGCCCAAAAGCAATACCCAACTCTTCATTTCTCTTAGTGGGGTGTTCAACTCCCCCTTAATAATAAATAATTTCAATAAAAATAAAAATAATAATGATAATAACAAATAATAATAGAAATAGTAATCATTACTATTATTATTATTATTATTTTATTATCTATTAAATTTTAAAAATAAGGGCTCAGAAGTAATTTTTCTATCAAAAGTATATAAACATATCAAAATTAACACTTGATAGAATTTATCATATCTTAATATACTACTTTTTTTTATCATTCATTTAAAGTAAATAGGTGGCGAAGGGTAGATAGATGTATGATGGAGGCAGAATAACAGAAGGGTGAGAAAAGGAAAGAAGCCAAAAAATATATGCAGATATGATGGAGATGATGATGAATGATGTCATGGAAAGGTCAATTTGACATCATTATAATCATCCCATGTAATGGTTGTCTTGGTATGGCGTGGGCTGCCACGCTTGTCCTTACCCTAAATTCCTATCAAACAAACATGTTGATGTTGATGATGATGTGTATGAATAATGCATGTATATGTTTTGCAGGCTTTAACTTTGATGGCTAGCTGCAGCTACCACCCTCTCCATCATGAGAACAAATTTGAACTCATAACTTTTTAATTACCAACGACTCATGGCCTTTGCTTTCAGTTTGCATCCACATTCGTGCGATCTGTCGTTTCTCACATATCCATAGCCTCAGCTTTGAGTTTGCACCATTCAATATCTACTCTGTTAATGAATCATGATCTGATCGTTCAACCTTCTTTTTGAATATTCCCTGATTCGTGATTTTGTATCTTCTTTTTTGTTTTCTTGTTTGTTGTTTTTTTGAATATTTCTATACTCTTTGAAAAGGGAGAAAGATTTTTAATTAAGTTGCATTGATCATTTATTTTGCTACTTGCATATCTACAAACCAGTACTGTTTTAAGTACTTTGTGCTGTCTTCTAACCCTAAACATATGATGTCTGAATTAAATCGCACCACAATGATTTTGTAAGAATCTCACGAATATCCTTTATTAATTCCAGACACCTTGAAATGATTATAAATTTTATACATTAATTAGCCTATGTATATTTATATATAAAAACGTTAATCCGAGAAATGGACCACAAAGTGAGTAAACCCCAGCCAGAATAGCTAGCACTAGCAGCAGACCACCCATTACGCTAGCTAGTCCCTCCTCTCTTCAAAATCACCATTTGATATTACAGTCCAATATATATATATATATATATATATAGCCAAAATGTGGGTACACCCCCCACCCACACCCACACCCACAGAGAGAGAGAGAGAGAGAGAGAGAGAGAGAGTGGGTGCATGAGTTCTTGTGTTGAAAGCCTTGGGATTGAAGGTAGGGATTCTAAATACACCATTTAATATTATGAATATCATCTCATGTTCCTGAATTTTGAAGCACACATAGAGAGAAAGATGTGTAAAGGTTGCAGAAAGTGTTTTGAGTGATGAAGAGGAATTTGAAAAGAGAGGAGGGGCTGGTTACAAGAGTTTTTCAATTCAATGATAATATTGGTATTTTGTTTGCTTTGTTTACAAGGATAGATATATAGGTAGCTGCTTTATCATGATGATCTAAGTCGACATTCAAAGAGTAAAGATGGGACTATATATGAAAAGCTGCTAAAAGCAAAAGAAGACTACTGTATATATATATATGGTGTGGGTGTCACCTGACCACCACCTTTCAGGAGAGACACCAGATTCCTTGTTATGGAGCTTCATTTAAATATTATTAATCTTGGGATTTTCATGTGTTGCAATAATTATTATTATTATTATTATTATTATTATATGGAGTCTGCAAACATTCACCACCACCACCATCATCAACTCGTTGTTGCCTTATATTCTGGCTTCTTTTCTTGTCAAATACAGTATTTCCCATGTTTTCCAATGTTTTTATACTGAAGAAGGTAATCATCATGGTTGAAGAACTGAAAATCTGACAAGTCTTTTCTGTGCTTATATAACTAATTTCTTTGCTCCAGAACTAGGGTTCGTGGATATTTCCTTTTAATTTCCCCTCATCTTACAGGAGGAACACAAATGCCTACAATATTTCATACCCTATTAATCCCGAATCCCATTTGAGGCCCGGAGAAGAAACCCCGCAACACAACATTCAACTCACTTCACTCTACATGGCTCCCAACCATTGGGGGGCGCCTAACACTGCTGGCCTCAGTTTAACCACTACCTGTCACTCCTCTCCACAACAAGATTTACAACTCTCAAGGATTAAGCAAGTCTTCTCCGACCACTATCATCACCTCAACTACACTCAACTATTAGGCAGCAGCCTCAACCCATCATCAATAACTCATCATCAATTCAGCCTGATGACAAACCAGCTAACAAATTTGCAATCCGACGACATCCGAACCAAATTCTTGCTTAAACCCTTCTCTTCTGCTCAGCTTTCTCCAGGAGATTTACCTTTCAGTAGTCCAACAGGATTCAGCCAGATTTTTCCAGGCGCAAACCTGTCAGATTTCAATCAAGAAACAATTCCAGGTTCCCTGGACATATTGAACTTACAGGCAGTAGATCATCTCCGCTCGTCTTCAAGATTCAGTGGGAATTTCACCCCAGCTTCTTATGGCCTTGATCATGACATGCACCAACCATATCAAATTCCATTGCAAAGCTCTAACAAGGTAAGTACATATCTCTACAAGAAAATGCCTCGATTGCCACTAAAAAGAATCATGTTAAAATCATTATCAAGTTAATTAACAAGTGAGGTTCATGTTTCTAATCTACATTATCTGATGTATATTTTAAACAATTCATTGCCAATTTACTAACAAGTATTTTTCTTATAGAGTATAGATACATACCCTAAATTCTTTTTCTTTTCTTTTTTTTTTTTTTCAAACTTATGGATATATAAAATCATGTCTGAGATATATACTCAAATAGTTGATGGAATTTAAAGCACAACTAACCCAAAACAATTCTTGTTTAATCGAGAAAACAGGGAAAAGCTACAACTCTTTTTCTTTTCCAATCAAAGGCAAATTCAGCTTTATGCATTATATGTTCACCTTTATGATATTTTTTTTTTCGAAATTAAGTCTTTTTATTAATGAATATTTTGATAAGGGGACCATCCATAATAATTAATTTTTTGAACTTTACTCTTTTAAAAATTTAATTTAAAGATGTCAAGTGATGGAGCAGCAGAAGCAAAACGAAGCAGCTGCAGTAAATTAATGGAGGCAAAGACACTTCAAACTGCACCAAAGAAATCGCGGGTAGAAGCACGCGCTTCTTGCCCACCCTTTAAGGTACGTAAACGCGATATATACTGCAGAATTTAGTCATCATGATAGAACTAGGTTAAATTTTTTCCAGTAAACTCACACTATCACTACAACAAATATAACACTTTATCATTGTTAACTGCCATGATTATTAATATATAATTATAATAAATAGTTATTAATCACGTCCATATATCGATCATCGGCTGTAGTTTTTGTGAGAGTCGCTAAAATATTTGTCATGTCAAATGTTTTTACCATAGCTTTTAACTACGCCAAATAATTTTTTCACAGTGGAAAAACTAGTATTTTTGCATCGATTTTATTTTACCATAGTTAATAATTTTTATTTATCATGGATTTTAGACATAGTCATTAATCAATAACGTTGTAGCCATCCGTATTTTTTTTTAGTGCATAAAAAGATGAAGTTTGATGCCTGCGTTATAAAAAATATCAAAATTATCTATTATGATCAAACAAATTAAACTTATGCAAAAATTTACAATTTTATCGTAATGAAAAATTATATTTCTTCTGGTTCGTGTTAGCTCTGATGGTAATTAATATCGTAAACTTATGATGATTAATTAAGTTTGCTAATTGTAAGCTGAACTAAGCAGGTGAGAAAAGAGAAACTGGGAGATAGAATTGCAGCCCTTCAACAGTTAGTAGCACCTTTTGGCAAGGTACACTGTTATTCTACAATACCACCTATTCATAATCATGCAGTAAATTACAGTTCTTGGGTCCATAATATAAGTTTAATTCGTTTTTATTACCTTATAAAATGTTAAATTTTATTTTAAAAGAAAATTACTCAAGTATATTAATAAAATAAAAATTGTGGAGATTACAAAATATTTATAATGGAAAACTGTAATTAATTATAAAAAATCGGACTGACTTGTAAGATTATTTTGAAAATAAATTGGAAATCTCTTCTTTTTTTCTTTTGAAATTGAGCTTTGAAGCTGAGCAATTTTTTTTTTTTTTGTCTATAAAATAAGGGAAATTTTTTTTTTGATACCACAGCTATGGTATATGTCACTTTTAGTCCCATAAAACTCAAAATCACGTTTTTTTAGTTTCAGAAAATGTGAGTTTCGGACTTTTTAGTCCAAAAATCACAACACCTTTTTAGTCTCAAAACCACAACGTACATGATTTTTTTGGACTGAAAATACGTTATTAATTATGAGTTTTATGGGACTAAAAGCAACACTTGTCATAGTTGTGGTACCAAAATAAATTTTGTCTTTATTTTATGGGACTAAAAAAATATTTTACTCTAATAAACTCGTTCTTATTTTCTGATATTATAAGCTCACTTTTTTAAATACCCAAACACTTTGTAATATTTCATCATATCTATGTATACATCACACAATTATATTACATAATATTTTTTTTAAATACATAAATAACAATGATTATATATTAAATAAAATACCGTTATTAACATCATCTTACGATAAAAAATTTAAATTGAGCTTCACGTTCCCCAAATTAATCTGGAATTTTAGCTGTACATTTAAAAATTTGGGATTACATGTATATATAGATGGGGTTGTCTAACAGACATGAAGGTGGCAGACAAGACAGGCACGATTTTGAAGAAATTAAGGAGTAGTAGTAAAAATTTGCACGCTTTATTTTAGGATTTCAAGAAAACATGGCACATGTATATATATTATTTGGGTTTAATTCAATTTATTTCTGAAATGAGGAGATTATTTCGTTATGAAAACAAATTCTAATTTATTTTTTTGTATTTTTTATAATAAAGTAATTTATTATTTTATTTTAAAAAATATATATTATTATTATTTTAATAAATAATTTATTCATTTTTAATATAATATGGTTGCTGGCATTAGTTTCTATATTATTCTGAATACACTTAATAATATTTATACATTTCCTTTTGGGTGGAAAGAATAATAATAACTAATTGATGTGTCAAATATTGGGAACATTAATTGCAGACAGACACAGCATCCGTACTAATGGAGGCCATTGGATACATCAAATTCCTTCACACCCAGGTCCAGGTACCTACCTGCACCTCACAGGTCCATTGTTCTTAGTACCAGACCAAATATTACTTTTTATCACCATTAGTTACTATAGAAAAAATTAAAAAAAAAACGAAGAATTAATAATAATCAATTACAATTGTGTAACTATTACCCATGCTTGTTTATAATTCGTTTAATTATGTTAGATAGTATTGATTTATGATTATTCATAAACTCTAATAATTGTAACGGACAAAAATATCATAAAGTGAAAAATTCATATATACATATTAAATATAATTTATTAAAGCATGTTTTTATATTACATATTAAAAAATATATGGTTACCTGTTATTTTTTATTTTTCTTCTCCCCATATGTCTGCCATTATTAATTCATATGAACGATCGATGTATTCTAGATAGTGATTAATTATTAGAGTTGGTATATCGCAGACGCTGAGCCTTCCTTACTTGAAGAACACATCAACCGGTACTCACACCACTACAATAATTAAAGCGGTAAGAAATTCATTTCTTGTCTAATTTCCCCTGAATTTGGTTTTGTAGAATTAATGGGTTTTGCACTTTTTCGTTAATATAAGAGGTAAATTGTATTTAATTCTAAAAATAATATTAGTGTTGGAGAGTAAAAATACAGACATTTTTTTTTTAACTGGAATTTTTTTAAAAATATTTTCTAACATTACATTAATTTTGATAATCAGATAATAGTCTGAAAAAAATGAAAATTGAGAATTACTATATATGTGTATATATTGAGTTGGGTAGTTTAAAATAAAAATGAATGGATGAAATTAATTAATGAGAAATGATATGATGATGTAACAGCAGGGCGGCGATGGGAAGGAAAGCGAGGAGGCAAAGCGGGAGCTGAGAAGCGGAGGGCTGTGTTTGGTCCCGTTGTCATGCATAACTGACGGCGGCGGCGCAGTCATCTGGCCACCTAATTAGTACATTAATTATTCCAACGCTTTTAAGCTTAATTAGTTTAACTTGGTCATCAACCAGAAAAAGAAAACAAAATTAAATGAATGGACCAAGTTTGATCCATTACTAATTAAGTAGCTAATCAGCTATCATTTTTCCTAGTAATTAATTATGTATGTATCGATGTTTCTGTTGTTTATTTTTTATCAATTAATTTTCTGTTGCATCACTAATGCTTAGTTCTTGCTTGAAATACGACTTATGATACTATAAGAATGTGTAGTTATTTTGAGAATATAGGAAAATGATATTAAAAAAGAAAAGCTTATAAATTTAGAGAGAAAAAGGGGGCATATCACAAAGTGAAGATGCCACCACTAGTGTTTATCCCTAATATTAGAGCATCAGTTAATATTTTTTTGCGGGCATATAATTCAAATAATAAGTTTAATACAAAGTAATCATCAAATCAGTTTTGTATAGCAAAACCCGAACCCGGATTCTCTCTCTCTCTCCCGCGCGCGCACGTGTATTAAATCCACAGAGAAACAGGCTGGTGTGTGTATATATATGTAATCACATTTATAGATTCCAACTGAATTTCGAACTTCATTCAACTCGCTCATCGATCTCCCGGATCTCTATTCAAAAACGCTCTCCGTAATCTCTCTCTCTCTATATCTATCTGATTATATGTATCAATGTACAATTACGCAGTTTCCACTTTTCTCTGACACCGTAAACAATCTTTGAAGGTCTATGATAGGAAATGGCGAGTGAGAGGGGATTATTTTCCCGTGTCCCAAGGAATAAGGCCATCGGATCTCTCTTCACAATTGCTTTCCTCATCTTCTTCTCCTCATTCCTTGCTTTCTCCTTTTTGTTCATCGGCCGCGGCCTCTTGACGGCCTCTTCCACTGGTCAGTTTGCGTGCAAATTGTTTTTTATAATTTTATGCTGGTCTTTTGTTGATGCTTCGGTGTGTATGGAAATTGGAGCCTTGATGCTTTTTTTAGTTTGGGTTGGGAGCACCAAAGGCGTTAGCGTTGAGTGTTGTGACCTGATGCAAGTGATGTAGTTGTAGATTAATTATGAAGAGATCATGCTATTCGGTACACAGGTTGCATTGGTTGTAACTCAGGTGAGAGATTTTTGGCGCATGTAGTGAAGATCTTACGATTTATGAAATTGAGTTGATTTGGGTGATGCGATCTGGGAAATGTGTATACCTGGATAAGGTGTGTGAATTGTTCTGTCTCTATTTCATGAATAGTTGATGTAAGTTGGTTTTGATAAATTGTCCGTCGTGGATTGCAATGTTCACTGCTCACGTGCCGCTTTATATGAAGGCAACTTGAATTGGTGGCAAGATATACGTATCCTTATTGGAGGTTGAAAAATCATTTTTTGGAGCTTAGTATTAGGATAGGAACCGTATCAGTGAAATTAGTTGGAAAGGTTGCAACTTGTTGATCTGATAATTTGATGCCATGAATTTTGGATCAAGTTGAAGAGGTGAGTGGTAGATTCCCTTCAATTGTGCTAACTACAAACGCCAGTTATCTCTTTCTGGACAATTTATTTAGGTAAAGGAGAATTGTGGATGTTGAAAGATTGATGAGTTAGGTTAGACAATTTACAATGCTTCCTGCAATTGCGGAGACGAGGCAATAGTCATGAACAGAGGTGTAGGATTGGGCAAACTGGAGAAAATTTAATGAGAAGACAAGGTGTCCTTAAGTGAATGTACGTGAGATGTTGCAATGGAAATGATCTGCTTGGTGTCATCCACAAGGGGATGCACGAGTACCTGGCCTCTGAAGAAGGGTTGAGTGGTGGAGCTAGGCTGGGGAGTCAGGAGTTGTTCTATGTCTGTCTGTCTGTCTCTCCTCTCTGTGGTTTTTATTTTTCTCATCATTGTAACCTTTTCCAATATATTAGTCTATATCTCTCCATCTACTTTTTGCTTGCACGGGGACCAGGGAAAATTAGTTGGAAAATAACCATACTATTTGGGTTGATTGCTTACATTTCAGGAGGTTTTGGGTCACTTGTCATCTGGCTGTTAGTTAACACTCCTATTTTTAATATAAGCAGAAACTAATTTGTATAGTTTTTTGGCAGATAATGATGAATCTTCAACTGATTCTAGTGGAAAGGTACGCTTCTTCTGCACATCCTTCATTTGGATTCTAGTTTTGGTTACATGTTCTGGCATATATAAGAAATTACTTGTAAAAATAGAATCTAAAACGGAGGAGGCTTGCGTAGCAACACCTTAAATCTTCATTTTACTAAAGCAGCAAATTTTTATTCAGTGGCAGCATGCTTTCAGAAACCTGCTTTTATATTGTTGTTTTTACTAATTTCAGCTTCATTTTAGGTAACTGATGTCATCAAGGTCAGGACAGAAGATTTTGGGCCTCTGAGTGTCAAATTTTTCAAAAAGAATAATTTGTCTGCATCATGGAAATTTATTGGGCAAGAAACTATCGCAGACAATGCCAATTCTTCTGAGGTCAGAATGATTATGCGACTGTAGCTACTGGTACTTTTGTTGGTGGGGAAATGTATCATCATTTGAAAGATGCTGAGTCATTTTTTCTCTTTTTTGGTGATCTTAAGTCCACTGGAGTAGCTTCATATGCTAAACAAGAAACGTCTAAAGCCAAACAAGATGAGTATAACGGTACTATCTTTCGTGAGATTCTGTTGATATAGTATTTCTTTCCATTACATTTCAATATGAAATTATTGAATAGCAATTTGTCTTTTGCAGAGGATCATTCTAGTTTTCTCGGGAAACCTTCTAAACTAGCCAGAAGGGTAAGGCCCAGCATTCATCTCAATATAATCTCACTAATGCTTGATGTTTGTGCAAATGAATTATTTTTGCAGAATTTTCCTCTTGATCCTACTGGGGCTCTGCTTGGATCTATTGATCTATTGCATTGTTCATCTAATCATTTTGCAGCAATTGAGAGGAAAAAGACGTGAAAATCAAACTGTCGATTTGGTAAAACAAGACTATGAAGTGACTGTAAAGCTCGAAAATGAGCCCATTCAACGTTCTAAATCAGTTGACTCTGCAGTTTTGGGGAAGTACAGTTTATGGAGGAAACAAAATGAGAATGAAAATTCTGATTCAAATGTACGAACCATCCAAGATCAAATGATAATGGCAAGGGTCTATATAAGTCTTGCAATAACCAAAAACAAACTTGACTTGGCCCATGAGTTACAGAACCGACTGAGAGATAGTCAACGTTCTTTAGGAGAGGGAACTACTGACTCTCATCTGCATCGCAGGTAATTGAGTCTGGTATAATCCATCTTTAACTACCTGAATTCCAGCTTGATTGGTAAATTGACGTTTGTACGTGGATGTATGTATGACAGTGCACCAGAAATGATGAAAGCAATGGACCTAGTGTTGTCTAAAGCTAGGGAGCGACTATATAGCTGCAAGCTAGTTACTGAGAAGCTAAGAGCCATGCTGCAATCTGCAGATGAGCAGGTCCGTACTCTGAAAAAGCAGAGTACATTCCTTAGTCAACTAGCTGCAAAGACAATTCCAAATGGACTTCACTGTTTATCCATGCGCTTAACAATAGACTACTACCTTCTTCCACCGAAGAGTAGGAAGTTCCCTCGAAGTGAGAATCTGGAAAATCCAAATCTTTACCATTATGCCCTGTTTTCCGATAATGTTCTTGCTGCTTCAGTAGTTGTCAACTCAACCATTATGAATGCCAAGGTGTGGGTTGGTTTTCTTCTTTTTCTTTTGGTACGACTATGGCTTATATGTATTCCACAGAGACTCGCACACATGCACGGCTTTATCCAGAAGCTTGGTCCTTGGAGAGATATGCAGACACATGTATTTATGATGGATGTATATCACAAATGCATGCTCGCACTACCTTTTACATGCACACAGAACTCCTAATGCCATAAATGACATATACGTAAATATATAGTTCTATGTATATATGCAAGCTCTTCTCATTCTGTAAATTCACCATGACAACGGACATGCTATATGAGGCTGAGCCACAATGCAGTGTTAATTGGTCTTTTGTGAGACGCTTTTAGTGCTGAATTCGGTGCTTTGCATGACGTGCAGGACCCTGAGAAACATGTTTTCCATCTTGTTACTGATAAGTTGAACTTTGGAGCAATGAATATGTGGTTTCTATTGAACCCTCCTGGTAAAGCAACTATTCATGTTGAGAATGTCGATGAATTCAAGTGGCTTAACTCATCCTATTGTCCTGTGCTGCGTCAGTTGGAGTCTGCAGCCATGAAAGAATACTATTTCAAGGCGGCAGAAGGTTCTTCTAACCTGAAGTATCGGAACCCAAAGTATCTTTCAATGCTTAATCACCTAAGGTTTTATCTCCCTCAGGTTTATCCAAAGTTGGACAAAATTCTCTTCCTTGATGATGATATTGTTGTTCAGAAGGACTTGACTGGATTGTGGGCAGTAAATCTCAATGGAAACGTAAATGGAGCAGTTGAAACCTGTGGTGAGAGCTTTCATCGGTTTGATAAATACCTAAATTTTTCAAATCCGCATATTGCTAAAAACTTCGACCCAAATGCTTGTGGGTGGGCGTATGGAATGAACATTTTCGATCTCAAGGTGTGGAAGAAAAAGGATATAACTGGCATATACCACAAATGGCAAAATATGGTGAGTCTTTCTTTTTGCTTCTCTTATTATATATATTATTTGCTTCCTTTTTCTTGTTCTACTTTTGCTTTTTATTTCTACTGCACCTTGTACGCAACCATACGCAGGAAAAGAGTAAGTTGTATACTGAAGTTTCTCTGAGGGGAGGCGGTTTGCCTACTTAATACCACAAACATTGAAGCTAGTTCTGCATATAATTTTCCTTCCTGCTTTCTGAAAATAACTTGCTGGTGTAGAACTTGAACCATGAGTATCAAATATTTTGAGTTCTTTGTTCCTGTCCTTACTTACACCTCTATTATGATATTAGAATGAAGATCGTGTGCTGTGGAAGCTGGGGACGCTACCTCCAGGTCTTATGACCTTTTATGGGCTTACACATCCACTTCAAAAGTCATGGCACGTTCTTGGATTGGGTTACAATCCAAGCGTGAATCAATCAGAGATTCAGAGTGCAGCTGTTATACATTACAATGGGAACATGAAGCCCTGGTTAGAGTTGGCAATGACAACGTACAGGGCATATTGGACCAAGTATATAAATTATGGTCATCCATACATACGCAACTGCAAGCTAAGTGAATGATCAGAATGCTGAAAATCGAGGGACAACCATCCTATTTTTCAGTCTTCCCTGGGCAAAGAACGGCAAAACTGGTTACATTATTTGACGGGCTGATTGACTGGTCAAGGTGAAATCTTTGCCCTTTCCTGCACCATCCGTTCTTCTTTTTGATTCAACTTAATTAATTTTGGCATTCCCTTAAGGGACTTGGTGAAACCGATGCCTGCTTCACCTGCAATAACTCCTTTGTACTGATCATGGAGATAGATCTCTTCATTGGTTATAGAAGATTATGTAGTTCACCATGCACTCATTGAACAACAGCCTAGTCAAAATTTTCAGATTTAAATCATTTAAGATTTCCATTTTTAGCCAGATGTATATGTTCCCAATTCTAATATGATGAAAATCATTAAAAAGAAAATATTATGGTTGTTTGTTCAGATACGTATCGCAGTTATGGTTTGATGAAAGAAATGAAAACTATTCTAATACTATTTTGAAAACAAGATAAAACTGCATGCATGCTAGCTGGCTAATCTTTGAGTCCTTGGACAATTATTTTTAATGTGTATAGTAGAAAAGTACAAACTAAGACCGCATTGTACAAATTACAATAAAAAGATGATTTCGTATTGTATTATTATCTCCATTCCTTGTACGCTAAGTTGATTTAGTGATTATATAATAAAGTCTATGAATATAATAATAAACAGCATAAATGTTTTATTTATTGCCACTTGCCAGCTATAAGATCTCCAATTCGCAGATAGAATGTCAGCAGGTTCTAGAAGAAAAACACGGAAAACCGTGTGCGCCCCAATAGCCAATACGTTGTTTACTGCATCGTCCCACGTCCTTGTCTGATTTTCTATTACAACAATGAAAAACAAAATTCAATGATACAAGAAAATAATCAAATATATAAATACACCAGTTGAATTAAAAACCTCCTAATGGTGATAGAATATTGATACTTGCCTTTGATTTATTTAGATTATCCTCATGACTGAAAAATAAATGAGACGAACCCAAAGCACAGTGACGAATTTATTAATTAACAATAAATATTAATTGGGTCCAATATTTTACATTAATGGTGTTTAGAAGTGAACATATATGCTCCTTTTTTCTTGCTTCTTATTTTGGTTTTAGATATAGCGTGTGTATGGTTATATTCAAAAGTAGCATTTGGTATGGGTAGCTCATTACTTAATTTCTTCTACCTAACGCTATTTATGACTCTTTATTGCTCTCTTCCTTCCTACTTTCCGGGTTAATTATTTAAAAATTATTATATAAATATAATTTATATAAATTCTATAATAAAAATATGTCGATGACTTAAAAAGAATTTTTTTTAAAAAAAAAATTGCTCATGTCGTGGATTAGACGCGGGACATGAAAATAAGTTTTTTTTTTTTTTGTTTTTTGTTTAATTTTTATTTTTATAAATTAATTATATTCAATTAATTCTTAACAACATATTAAAATCTAAATTATAATTTTAATATTGAATTAATTTAAAAAACACAATGAACTATACAATAAAAATGCAAATAATCAAATATATATATATAGGGTGAATAATAATTTATTCCCCTGTGATATTAAAAATGAGCACATTACTCCCTATAAAAAAATTATAACAATTTACCTCCTTATAAAAATCATAGGGGGGTAAATTGCTATTTGTTTTTTCATAAAAGAGTAAATGCTCATTTACAATATCATAAGAAGTTGTTTGCATTTTTCCATATATATATATATATATATATATATATATACACACATATTATCCATGTAAAATATGTAAAACCACAAATGCAAATTGAGTGCAGTTTTATGATATTTTGATTGGTGTTTGTGAAGAATACATATAACTTGATATGGTATAGCAAAAGCGACTGCTTAAGATGGAGATTGTAGCATCTTGGAAGGGGACCATGGAATTTTGCACAAGAGGACCTCAACTTTCCTTCATTTACCTTGTAATAATGACTCCTTATCTTGGTAAAACCAAGACGCGTGTCACTCATCTAGGCACCCAACGCCGGCAATATTGTTTGTGCCGGGTACCCCTCCCTCCCTCGCTCTTTGTCCGTCTGTCTGTCATTTCTTCGTCTCACTTGTATATATATATATATATATATATTAAAGAAAGAGAAATAGGAGAATGAAGGGTTTGGGTGTGGAAAATGGAGGCTTCCCCTGTCCTTTAATACTCATTTACGGTTGGTTATTATTAAAGATTGACAAATAATATTGTATTGGATGATTCAATTGTTTAACTAAATGTTGACTGTTGAAACATTCATATGTATAAGTAATACCCATTTTGGTGGACTTTATCTTATCATTAGTCGATATGAATGGATAATTACTCAATTTATCTTATCATTAATTCATGAGATGGTAAAGTGTTAATTTGGAATGGGTTATAAATTTTTGTAGCTCTCCTATAAATAACAAATTCACCAAATTTAAATCACACACCAATAAGACTATTTTTTTTATCAGTTAAAATTTTAGATACATCCTTAAAAAACATCAATATTATTACACAAATTATTATAAATTTTAACTATCAAAAATAATTTTTGTAATATTGAAAAATTAAAAAAAAAATTAGAAATAGTATATTTTTTTTAACAAGGTTATTCCAGCGTGTATATAATAAATAATATTTTATAAATAAAAATAAAATATATTAACAAGACATTACATTAAAAAAAAAAAAACAAAAAGAAAGAAAGAGAAAAAACTCATTTATCAGTTAATGAAAAATTTGAATAGTTGAATAAGTTAGGTATCATATCAATTGAATAGTATTTTTGATTTCACAAAAAATTGATACAGTGCGCGTCATGAACCGTGACTTATGAGTATGAAATGCCTTTCTATTTTATATTAGTATATATAATAAAAAGAAAGAAAAATCATATAACACAAGAAGCATATGCATAAGAAAAAAATTAATTTTATTCAATCAAATTTAAATTAATTATTTAATAAATATAATATATTTATTATATTATTGATGTATAATTTTAAAAATGATTAATTAAATAATATTTATATTTATTTTATAATTAATTCAATTAGATCAAAGTTTATTTGATCATGAATTTTTGAATGCGCAGAAGTCAGAATGTCATAATCTGATCTTTCTGTCCCAACAAACTTTACTCATTTGCGTAATGTCTTACACACTCACGCTAATAATTTAACACTACTCTCTCTCTCTCTCTCTGGAAGGAAGAATCTCTTATCTTCTTCTTCTCTCTCTCACACCATTTCATCTTTCCTTTATCCAGTCTTCTATTGTCGGCCGTTAACCATCCATCACTCTCTCTCTTCTTTCTCTATTTTGTAAGATCAAGATCAGTATTTTCTTGATTGATTCTGATCCCATAAGATTTTCAGAATTTCTGGGCGTGGAGAATTCTTGATTCTTCCTTTTCTGCGAGTTTGGTGAGTTCTACTCTTGATCCTCGAACCCTTTTAGGATCAGGGGTTTTCTTCACGTCTGATCTTTGTGTGCATAAAAAAGTGTGTCTTAAAATTTTGAATGGTTCTTCTTTGGGCAATAATATAAGCCAAAAGTAAAAAGGACACCCGGGTTTGAACCAGGCACAAAAAAAAAAAAAAGGGTAAGAGATTTATTTTTGGGAGAACTTTTGTTTTGAAGATGAGATGTCTCTCTAAAATTGAGTTCAACTCTTTTTAGTTATGTGTGTTTGACTTGTTGACTTCAGAGTTTGGATGTTTTGATGAGTTTATAGATCACTTGCTGTTGTGTATTATCTAGGAGTGATAATTGCTCTACTGAAGTATGTGTTAGGATTATACAGTACTGAATTTTTGTACTATACTTAATAGTTCGTGCCCATGTTAGGGACGACATGACCTTTATAAGTCATACATTTGAACTTGGTTCTCCGCATATTTGGTCACAGTAGACTCGTTTTTTCCTGGGTTTTGATGAACTAGGTTTTTGTAATGAAGAGTGCTGTTTCGATCAATTATTGTAGTTTCTGAAGTAAGATGACAAACTTGTTTATTCATATATTACTTCTTGGTACTTAATATCATTGGTGTATGCCACAGTAGGGTCATGGTTTTTATTGTTTAACTTTTTGATTCTTCGTGAAGGAATTAAGATGGCTTCTTTGCAAGGCCCTGTTGTTTGTCCTGTAGTTCGTGCAAAACAATCTGGATTGGGTGTGCCTATTAATTCACCATTACTGAAAGCTAAATTATTTAGAAGTGGATTCTTGGGGCTAAAAGGGCTCAGCTGCGGCAGGGCTTATGTGGGCCAAGGACGACATTTGAAGAAACGGAACACGACTCGGTGTAGCTTTAGTTCGTCATCAAATGGTAATGGTAGCACGGCCGAGAACTCCAATGAGAATGATGCTGATTATGTGAATTCAAGTGTGGTTGAAGCTGGTATGTTGAGTTTTCATAAGTGGTTTTTGGATTTGCTTTGCACATGATTGACAGTTCAATGTTCTTGAAAATTAGAAAATTATTATTGCTGTTGCGTGTATGTCGTTCGTGAACATGTGCTGGGGATAAGAAAACCGAGCATTTCAGTATTAGTGAAACATCATTGGTTTTTAAATAAATAGTGAAGGATTTGAAACTTCTTTATGCTTGTTCGTTGTCAAATTTAAATGAGAGTATCATTCTTTTCATGTGAACTTGTATGGGCATTCTTGATCGTAAGGCAGCTGTTAGAAGGCATTATACATATGAAAAAATTCAAACTTATTGCATGTATATCTAACTTTCCCAAGCAGTTGAGGTAAGAAGTAGCCCAGATGGTTTCATGATCAAGATGAGAGACGGTCGGCATTTGAGATGTGTCCATAATAGCCCTCAAGGAGGTCATCTCCCGGATTATTCCCCGCATCATGCAATTGTATTGAAGATGGAAGATGGGACTGGGCTGCTTCTCCCTATAATTGTTTGTATGTGCGAAATACTATAATTATCTTTTAACAATCACAAAATTGGCTCGTCTTTTATTATCTCTTTACTCTTGTTATTGGTTTTTTTTTTACAGTGGAGATGCCGAGTGTGCTGCTCATGGCAGCTGTACGCAATGTCCAAATTGTACGCTGCCCTTACTCGCTTGTTCTAATTTAAGCTATCAAAACGATTACTCACAAAAGCTAATTGGTTGATTACTTTTCAGGCGAGGCCTACCATGTATCAAGTGGTGAAGGACATGATTGAGAAGATGGGCTATACAGTGAGTTTCTGATATGCACTAAGTTCTTTTTTTAACAGTTTTAGTTTATTTCAGCTTACATTCCTTTTTTGCAGGTGAAACTCGTACGTGTCACTAAGAGGGTACACGAGGCATACTTTGCTGAGTTACACCTTGCCAAGGTAGGCCGGAATTGTTATTGAAGATTGGACTAAAATGTAGAAACCCTTTATGTTTTTGTTGAATAAAGTATATGGATACAAGTATCCTCACCATATTCAATGATTTCTTTACTAAAAAATTCTTTGTGCCAACTGAAGTTGGGTAATGAAGCAGAATGCATCAGCTTTGATCTGCGACCCTCGGATGCCATTAACATTGCAGTGAGATGTAAGGTAATTATCCACTACTTAAAGTTCCGGCTCTCTCAATTCCTTTCATGTATATCACCCATTTTTCTGCTTAGAGAGAATATTTCTTTAACATTGTTTTATGATGTTGTGGTTTAGACAGTTCCATGAATTTGTTAGAGGATAACTTCTCTGTTTTGTCTTGACAAAGATGCGTAAATTTGTACCTTCTTCCATGCTTGTGTCTCATAGCATAATCCTTAGTTATACAATTACACATCAACACAAATGGTTTACACTTTTAGACATATCAGTATTTTACATGGAAGCATGGTAAGTGCATCAAGAAATGGTTGCTTTCTTTTGGTTAGTGTTCAGTTATTTAACTATGACTGTAATAGATACCCTCTAATTTGTGTATACAAAGCGAACTGTCTCGTAAATCAAGATTCATATGGTCTACAGGTGCCAATACAAGTCAACAAGTTCTTGGCATATAGTGACGGCATGAGGGTTGTCGAGTCCGCTAAGGCGTCGGTCCAGAGTTCCTCTTTGGATGGCATATTGTTCACCGAACTCGATAGGTAAAATTGATGTTCCAAGTAGTTAGATGCTTCTGACTAACTATTTTTGTTAGTGTCTTGTCTGTGAATAAAATACTTTGTCCTGAGTTTTTCAGGCTAACAAACATTAGTAAGACCTGTGAACTGCAGAGGGAAGCTTGATTTAGCTTAGATCAACAATGTCTTGACAATCTTAATGATTCTAATATATGTTGTTGATGCAGACCTACTGGCCATCCATGCATTGAGACAAAGGAGTTCAATTTATTACGCAACATGCTAATTGCTGCTGTTGAGGAACGTTACAGGGATGCAGGTATTTGTTGTCAATAAGCAGACAGAGGCATTATGATTGATTTTTCAGAAATCTAAATTATTACACATGCCATGGCCGTGTTTGAACTTAGTCATTATCAACATAGACAACCTTAAGATAGGTATATTACAAAGAACAGCCCTAAGTTTTGGAGAATTACACCGGCTTCTCCTGCAGTCGTTTTGTACGCTATGGATTCCGCCACTGCCATCCTATTTCCAGTGGCCAATTCATACATCCAAATGGGATATCAGCTTAGTTATCCTTGTATTTATCATTGAATTGATGTCTTTGCCGCATATTTGTGTTTGAACATTTTCATCAGTAGCTCTACGGTCTACCAACAATGTTGACCGTTGTTGTTTGGTGCAGCGTTGTGGAGGGACAAGCTCACTCAACTCCGGTCCAAGAAGAACTGGACATAACACTGTTTGAAGTGACATTCTCTCATTCTGGTGGAACCGTAAGATTGCCCTCTCTGCGTGGGGTTCCAGGTGGTATAGAGGAATGACTTGTGTACATAGGGTCGTTGGTGGGGCATTTTTAGTAATTAGTTTCTACTTCTCCCCACCCGTTATGATAAAAGCTTGTGCATATGTGTATAGGGATAAAACTATAGAATGTAATGCTGAATTATACGTCGCAACTTTTGAATTTACTCTGATCGTTGGAACCTGGAAAGAGCCCTTGTTTCCATCAACTCTCTGTTTCGGTACTATTGTGCTTCAATTTTTGTTCTGCTCAAGGCCCTCACAAGATGAGAGAGAGGGGCTCTCTCTTTCAAATCATTTTTGAACCGTTTCTTGAGGAATGGTTTTAAAATATGGTGCTGGTTTGGCTGATTAAGGATCAGCTCAGGCCCCCTCCATAAAATATAGGTGTATTTACAACAGGTTTTTTGAGGTTATTTATAATTACAAATAATCATTTGTTATTTGGAAAATTATAAATACTTTTGATCGTCCAACAAATACTTCTCATGACAGTTTATCGTAGTGGGTATTTGTTGGACTGATGTGTTTGAAAAGTATTTGTAGTTATAATAAATTTTAAAAGAGTTTATTGTAATTTATCTTAAAATATGTCGTAAATTTGGGTGAAATGTATCTTATTAAACCATCCTAAGTTGTTTATATACCTAACATTATATGAAAGTTTTTCTATTAAAATATGATTCGAGATTTATAATATGGTAAAGTACATTGTTATCTTCTAATATTATATTTAATTACATAAAAATTCGATCTTAGAAGTGTTCACAGTGTTTGGTTTCAATTTTGGTCCATTTTTTAGATGGACCAAAATATGGACAATGTTTGCCTTAATTTGTTTTGGAAGTTTTGGTGGTGTTTTGAAACAGTGCCTCATTTATTTTTTGTCAAAATAAGTTTACACTAATTATAGGCCCTACAACTAAAAAAATTATATACATACTTATACATATATATAAATATATATAAAAAAGACACGATTTGACAATGAACAGTAGTTTTTGTCTTCCACTAAACAACATCAAACATACCATACTTATTTTATATTATCTCTAAAAACAAATCCAAACATACACACTATCTCTAACATATACTTATTTATATTTATTTTTCTCTCTCTATCTTCACAAAACACACCAAAACAAATTAAAAATGAAACCAAACATAGTGGTTAATTTTAGGTTTATGCCTACCCAAGAAATAATATTAAATTTATTTTCAAAAATAGGATGTGACGTTTAAAATTATATTTGTCTATCTATACACATACTTTTGGATTATCTAATATTACACCTTGAAATACATTATTTAGATCCTCAAAGAAGAGAGAAATCCATCTTCTTATAACATTTAAAATCAAACCCATCAATCTTAAATAACTGCCCACTAATTTATTTTCAAACATTTAAAAAAAGTAGAGAAATAGAGACATTTTTTCTTTAAATATAAAAGTGATTCTGCTCAAAATCAAAAGAATTTATGCAAATATGCTCTTATTACTCGTTTCAATGGGCGACTTTCGGGTTGGGTGCTCCGGGATAGATTTGACTGAGAATTCGGGTAATTTTAACCCAGATTCTGAGGTTCTGTAATTTGGGTCTGGGTGGTCGGATTCCCGAATTCTTGAAATAAAACACAAGTGGATTACCGGTTACTGCTTTTGCTTATACATCCTGCAGTCAAGCAGTTGCTTCAAAGCACCGGCTTCCCGGAGACGGCGCGGCACTGGCGATCCCGGCGTATCAGTGTAGGTAAGCCCTTTCCTTCGCGTCACAATTTTCTCGATATTTTTCTTCCTACCCAACTGCCCTGTTTGGTTGAGGGTTAGGGCTAGAAACTAGAAACCCGAACCCGATAGCAGGGGTACCGTGCTGCCCTCTACCCAATTATATTGGGTCGGTTTGGGTAGCAAAATGTGGTCAGTACCCGAGAGTTCATGATCCAGAACCAAGTGCCCCGACCCGAGCAACTGTGCAACTGCAACCAACTCCCCTTAACTCAAGCCGCCTTTTTCTTTTTCTGGAGGCGGCAAAATTCTTGAAATTGGTTCGCGCCTTAGCATAGCACAGCAAATGGGCTACTCTTTTGGCTTTTAATTTAAACAAATCTGATTCGGGAATCGTCACTTTGCAACTTTGTCTCTTGAGCAGTTGTACTCGTTTGAAGTTCATCAAAACTGCGGCTAAACCCGAACCTCGGTTCTCTCCTTGCACCGGGAAAGGTAAGCTATTCTTCTGCATAATTAGTTTAAGGTTCTGAGTGATAATTCGCGTTGCTCTTCCGGGTTTGCTTCGCAAGTGCAAAGGGGGGAAATGAAGTGAAATGCTAAAGCCCATTTCTATTTTTTAATTTTCTTGATTTATTCCGTAAGATGGTATTTATTCCTTTTACCAAAATTGGCTCTGATGGGTTTTCAAAATATTTTGGGTAATAAGTTGGGAACGTTTGGTCTTGTTTTAGGGAGATTTCCCTTTTTTGTTTCTTTTCTCAAATTACCAATTTTTACTCACTCTATGTTGCATTTTGAAGATGGTATCTGAAATCCTCTCCTATTCTTGTGACACAGGGATGATATCCTCGTTATTTCTCGGCAGTATTAGATGATAAATGTAACATTGTTGTTAAGAGAATATAGTTTGGCAATATTCTGTAAATTCTAGGATGGCTACCTTTCGGCCCACCCAAATTCTGATTGCCATGTCCAACAGAAAGGAAAGGTCTCCTCTGTTCGATTTTCCTTGTATTTGTGACGTTTTTACTTCATATACACTTCGTTCTTTGTTTAGAAGTTTACAGTGGACCACCTTTCTGCAGTTGATTTTTAAAGCAATAGTTGCGCCCCGAAGTTGTACATTCTTGAATATAGCTAATTGCTAGTCAGTTTTCTATTGTGTCAATTCCTTGGTGGTTGTTTGGGGAGATAATTTGTTATATCTTCTAATTTTCAGGTTACTTTAGGTTCTTTTGGGAGTAATATACTCTCAGCTTGGGGATCATCACTTCCACAGGCCCCTGAAACTTTGAAGGCCTTTAATACACAAAGATTCTGTAGAAGATATTTAGTGATGGGTGGTGATGCAATTGAATGCTTTTCTAATGGCAACACAACTACTGAACCAATATCCCAGAGAACTTACCAAGTTGTGGTGGCTGCAACTCCAGATATGGGCATTGGGAAAGATGGTAAGTTGCCATGGAGATTGCCTGGTGACCTTAAGTTTTTCAAAGAGATCACTGCAACTACATCGGATCCCAATAAGAAGAATGCTGTGATGATGGGGAGGAGAACTTGGGAAAGCATTCCCCCTCAGTTTCGACCTTTGCCGGGTCGCCTCAATGTTGTGCTGACTCGTTCTGCAAGTTCTGATGTTGCTGCTGCTGAGAATGTTATTTCATGTCGCAGCATGTCATCAGCTCTAAAATTATTAGCAGAACCCCCGTATAGCCTTTCTGTAGAGAAGGTTTTTCTGATAGGAGGTGGACAGATTTTGAGGTAAGCATCTTACTTTGCCATTACCAATTCCTTTCAGATGCTTTTTGTTTGGTCTATTGTTACATGGAGTCGAAAGGGAAATGATAAGATGAATATGAGTGCAGGGAAGCACTTAATGCTGCGGAATGTGATGCCATCCACATAACTGAAATTAAGACTTCTGTTGAATGCGACACCTTCATTCCTCCTATTGATATGTCAATTTATCAACCATGGTACTCATCGACCCCTGTTGAGGAGAATGGCATACAGTATTGTTTTGCAACATATGTGCGGTTGAGGACGTCCACTAGTGGACCTGTAAATTCTGGCCATGAGTTGAGCTGCAATGGTAGCACTTCACGTTCCAAAAGGCCCAAACTCTCTGATTTCACTTACCTGCCAAAATTTATTTTTGAGAAGCATGAAGAGTTTCAGTACTTGAGACTGGTTCAAGATATTATTTCAAATGGGAACAGCAAAGACGACCGAACAGGGACTGGCACTCTTTCAAATTTTGGTTGCCAGGTATTAAGAAACTCGAAAGGCATTATATTTTGAGCTTCAATACTCTTATGCTATTTGTGCTTTCCTGTTGCCCCTCTGATACTTGTACTATACATTTCCAGATGCACTTTAACCTTCGTAAATCTTTCCCGCTTCTTACTACTAAGGTATTGATTCTTGTTAGGAGTTTTGCATTTAAGTAAATATTATGCAATGCTGTTACTATTAGAAGCTTCTTCAACATGTGCTGTGAATTCAACCATTGCCTCCTACCTCACTTGTATTCTAGCGATGTATACATTTATTGCCAATTAACAAGTTTTCCCATTGATTCCTGTGGCCCAACTGACTGCTTGTCATATAAAGAGGGTTTTCTGGCGAGGAGTTGTTGAGGAGCTTTTGTGGTTCATCAGTGGCTCCACAAATGCTAAGGTAATCTTCAACCATTTATGTTTCTGGCTCAATTGCAATCATACACTACGACGTACATCTCTCTTTCTACATAGACAAACCCACATATACATAAGTGTTTAGTGGAACCCCACTTGTAAAATACCTGTTGTCTCAATATTAAAGATTTAGAAAATAATGCAATATCTTCTTTATCCATCTATGTGAGTTTAAAATCAAGCTCCCACATATTATAGCAAATAGAATGTTAAGACAATGTTTACAGGTTTTCTTGTTTTATTTACAGACCATCGCAAGTCCAATAACCACCACTAATCTTTGAATCTTGTTAGCTGAGATATATGTTTCAAGTCCTAAGATTGAAGAAGTAAGGGAATTTGTTATGGTATATTTTGTAAGAAAATTTTGGGGTGGCATAACTACAAATTTAATTATTGAAGTTTCTACGAAGAGTACTTGTTGTCTTTCTATTTTCCAGGCATGAAATTGTCCAAATCGTCATGTCGCTTTTTAAGTTGTGATATCTCCATGTAAATCAAATAATTAAAGATGTCCATTAGCAATTACAACTCCTCTCACTTATGGAAATATTATCATGGGAATTCCCATTTATATAACATTATTTTCTGCGTATTTATGTGCTTTTCTTATATAGTTCTCAAAGTGAAAGAAGTGTTTATAATATAGACTACCATTTGATGCAGATTTTACAAGAAAAAGGAATCCATATATGGGACGGCAATGCATCCAGAGAATTCCTTGACAGGTAGTTACAAACTTCAAAGTTTATTTTTCTTTTTTTATTTGCTGAATCTGAAGAAATATTTTCTTTTTGTTTGTCTTCATTTTTTCAGTATTGGATTAACAGACAGGGAAGAGGGTGATTTGGGGCCAATATATGGGTTTCAGTGGAGACACTTTGGTGCCAGGTTAGAAATTGTGCAGGAACTTAATTGAATGAATTTCACGTCTTGCATTCTCAAAAGTTATCTTGGCCATTTGTCTTCCACAGATACACCAATATGCATGCTGACTATACTGGGCAAGGGTTTGATCAGTTGCTGGATGTTATTGACAAAATAAAGAATAAACCTGATGACAGGCGGATTATCCTTTCTGCTTGGAATCCTTCTGATCTCAAGTTGATGGCTTTACCCCCTTGCCACATGTTTGCCCAGGTTGGCAAGACATTCCTATCATCTCCATTCATCTCTTTCCCTTCCCTCCCATACCAAAAGGTTTTACTAAGGAAAGTTCAAGAAATTTCTAAGTTAGCGAATTAACAATAGAAGAGTAAAAGGGTGAAGAAAAGAACGATAGAAGAAAAGAAAGATGGAGTTAGTTGCATCTAGTCGGCCCTTTGGTGACTTCTGATTGTGCTTCTCTTCCTGTTGATTTCCTAACATATTCGATATATTGCAGTTTTATGTAGCCAATGGAGAGCTATCTTGCCAGATGTACCAACGATCTGCAGATATGGGCCTTGGGGTGCCGTTTAACATTGCATCATATGCTCTATTGACATGCATGATTGCTCATGTTTGTGGTATGCATTTATTTAACAAATGACATTCACATCTTAAGAAGTATTTATGTTTGATTCTCCGACTAGCCGCATACATTAACATATTATTTAGGGTAAATTACATCGACATCTGAAAAACATTAGGCCAAAATACACAAGCTGCCCATTTGCAAAAACTACAGCTACACCTCCTGAGGTTATAATTGTAATTATAAATGCACCCCCTATTCAAATGCAAAACTTCCCTGAAAAATATTATACTAAGGGGTGTAGCTGTAATTTGTACAACACAAGGGGGGGGGGGGTGCTTGTATAATTTGGCCTAACCTCATGGATATCAATGTAGTTTACCCTATTATTTATCTATCACTGACCAACCATTGCTACAATGTGCATTCTACCCTCAGGTCTTATTCCCGGCGAGTTTGTGCACGTAATTGGGGATGCTCATGTTTATAAAACTCACATCAGTCCTCTGCAGGAGCAACTTAAAAAGCTCCCGAGACCCTTCCCAGTGAGTAACAAAATATATTTAGTTTAACTGTTAACATTGTTATGTGATAAATACCCTGAAGATCCTAGATCATGCTGTGTTGTGGCACTTACCAGTTCAGAGATCTTCATCCCATAGATGATGGTTGGCTTTCGCTAATTTGGTTTTCTCTTTTCCATTGTCAAACAGATATTGAAAATCAACCCAGAGAAAAAGGACATCGATTCATTTGTGGCTGCTGATTTTGAACTGAGAAATTATGAACCTCACCAGAAACTAGAAATGAAAATGGCAGTGTGAAGCATTAGTTAGGTCCCCCTTCTATTTTCAAGATTGACTCTAGTGAACTACAGTTTGCACCTCTTCTTCCCTCATTGTAGTAGTGAAGGAGGGATCCCCAGTTCTGGATGGATTCAACGTATAGGTATATACAAGACTTACTATTGTTTCTGGTTCATGGATTTTAGTAAAGAAAATTATCTGCAAAAAATAGATTGCTTTGTCTGAAAGATAATAAATACCCACACTGTGCTTTTATCCTTTTCCTCTACTAAAATTCAAGATAACCAAACATAAAGACACGTTTTAGTTGTTGCAATTCTTTGAATTTTGATTTTGAAAATGTGAACATTATTACTAATATTTATTTGCTGTGGTCACAAGTTATTCTTCTTTTATAAATTCAAGTTATCTGCCACACATATCAGATTATTTTCCGCAATAAATCAATAAAAATTATTGAAAAGAAAGTAAATAAATGCCCCCAATTGGAATGAATGCCGAGTAAGTTTTACAACTTCCAACTATGTTTTTCAAAATTTTTTGGAACTTGTTGAACTTGAACCATTGCTATTTGGCAGTCAATTAAATGAATTTCTGCGTCTCAATTGAATTTTCATTAATTTTTGAAGTGCCTTCTCATTAAAATTTCACCTCCCTCTCCTCAAATCACTTGGTTCTACTTCTATTTTTTTTTTAATTATTTTGCATGGCGGTGTAGTAAAGACTAAAGACCATGAATGTGATCGTGATATACACAGCCTAGTAATTAAGGCTAAGGTCCTACAAATAAATTTGAGGTTATGAATTCGAATTAAGTATGAGTGTTTATCTCACATTATGTGAGTTCAGTATAAAATTTATAAAATATTAATAATTGAATGGCAATTATGTAATTAATATGTTTAAAATTGAAGAAATCTGTTAAAATGGTAAAATTAAGTTGAAAACCTTTTGTTTCAAAATGGTTTATAATTCCATTCTCTAAAAATTTAACCAAATACTTTTTAATATTTGAAAAAATTTATAGATCCACTCAAACATGGAACTTGAGAAATGGTCGTTGGTGGTGTTTGGACATGAAGAAGAGTGGGTGGTTAGCAAAGTTGAGAAAAACAAAAAAGAGTGGGGACGAAAATGATTAAGTAATTGTATTTCGTAAGTAGGAATTGTTGCATTTTAGGTGGCAGTGAGCAATTCTTTAATTCCCCCACTCTGATGTTGACTTGTATTATTATTATTATTATGAGAGCTACGCCTTGAAGATACAGCAATGCTCCTTTATTTTTATATCCCAACAATTAATTTTCTTTATTTGTTTATGCTACCTACATATTTTATGGTTGTACATCTAACATCATTGCCTCATAATTTTGTTGCCCTTTTTTTAATATGTGTCAATTAAAGGCATGTGGAAGTATTTATCATCTTATTATTGTAAATAAATTAAAATAATGTTTCTGATTTTAAACTGATTAAAATAAGTTGATTTAAACCAAAAATTATAAGCAATTTCCTAACAATTTTTGTATCTTGTAAATATTAAACCGTCCTCCTAAACAACAGTCATCAAACTTCGACTTTTATTTAAAAACACTCCCAATTTTCATTATTGCTTAAATCACTCTATCTTTTGTCCAAGCAACAAAATAAAATCATTTAACTGGTCTTAGCAAAACAGACATATCCTACTAAGTACAGCTCTCTCTTGTATATTTCTGACTTTTTAGCATTTCATAATGAACAAATTATGACAGGTAGTAGTGCCTAACAACAATCTGTCCACTTCCACTTATCCAATTGAGTGGAAATTTTGATACAAAAGCAGTAAAGGTCTTATAGTTTAATGCCACCTCCAGTGCTATTTTCATTAGTTTATATTTCTTAGTTTGTAGCTTTTGTGCTTTGGATTTGCAGCCCTCACTCATACCTACTATTCATTATAACCCTTAAAAATATTTAAGTACAACCACTTTTTGCTGCAAAACTGGACAACATCTTTTATCCATATGATTTATTTGCAACAGTGTGTGTTAGATTTCATTTTAATTTTGTTTAGTGTCGGAACCTTCCATTAAGTTGTTGGCTTCATCCATTCCAATATTTTCTTTTCTCTATTTTCGTATGGTGATTCATTTTTATAAGACAAATGTTGGTATAGGGTCATTTATTGTACTTAATAATGTTTTTTTTTTTTAAATTTCTTTTCATTTTTTTCCATTAATCTGAATAATGAGGAACGAAAAATACAAGTCCGATTTCTAAATGCGGCTTCATTTAGACTGGGTTTGGCTAAATTTTTGTAGACATCTTATAAATTCCTATTTTTTTTTTGAGATCCTTCATAACTAATATGATCAACATTGAAGGAGTTTGTTAAAATTTTAAAAATAAATTAAGAGGCCATGCTTACATTTTCCAGAAAGAGTTTATAAGTTTTCTAACATCTTACTTTTAGACTTTATAAACTCATCCTCCGATAACTTTTAACCAACACTTTTCAACATCTTATAAGGTGTATGAATTAGCTGAAGTTCAATGACAATGATGTTATTGTCTATTTTAATAATATTTGTTAATTATGATCGTCTCCATATCCTTTTTGGTGCATCAATGGATCTTCAACCACCTTCTTATAGATCTCCACATACGATGGGGTATTTATCATCTCCGGTATGCCCCTTGATCTTATACTCTTTCTCAGCTATTCTAATAATAATTATTGATTAATTAATGATGGGAGGATTACATAATGGTCATGAACACCATTGCCTAATACCTTCAATTTAAAATAAATAGCCTATAATTTGGATGGGAAGAACAAGAACAGTACATTTATTAGGCACGACCTAAACAACTTAATAATCATTAACGAAGTTGCTGATCATACCAAACTCAAGAGTTAGGACAAAGATATATAATATGCAATCAAAACAATAATAGTGCGGACCGGTCCTTTTTCAGGAAATGGTAGGAAAACTGGATGGTTGATTAATGATTGTTCGTTATGGAGAATGGCGATTTAAGTAATCATTAATCATTTCATTGTTGTTGTGAGTGATATTAATCTCTTTCTCCGAGAAGAATTGATTTTTTCCAAGAAAAAAAGAACATTATAGTGATGCTGATAATTTCATCATTATAGTATATACAGTATAATGCATTCAATCATCACTACTGATCATTCATAGATTGTAAGACATAAATTTTTCAAATCCACAAAGGGTAACTATTTGATTTATCAGAACTTCTACCAAAGTAAATTCCTCGTAGTTTTAGTTTATGTCTTGAATTCCAAACACTGTCATATGAAAGAAGAAATTATCTAACATAAAGATAAACAAGTGTAAAAATAGAGAATATTGATTTGGCCTTCTAATTCAGGAGAAATGGAGAATTAGAGACAGTTCCAGCCCTGTACCGTAACAATAATCCGTGGCAACTGAACGTTTGAACAGAAATTTAACACTGGATTTCACATTTTCTTGCTAGAATTACGCAATTTTCAGTAACTGGTAATTCTCGTGTTCTTTTAACTGATTTCGTCTCGTTTTGTCTTTGATCCAGTGTTTATCAATGAAGGCATCCACTCTTCGTCGGAACTCTTCGTTGCTCAGAGTCTCGATCTCCGACGCGTCTGACGGACTGGAACTCACTGTTTCTCGGTTGTTCTCCGTCTCCGATCTTCGAAGCTCCCGCCGAGGCCTCACCGCGATCTCTTGCTTCAGTTTCTCCGATTGTGTCCTCTGAAACCTATTTATTTGCCTCGTCGCCTTCTCTATGGCCGCCGCCACGTCATCGCATTGCGGAATTCCCTTCCTCTCTTCCGTGCGCAGAACAATCTGCTTCTCCTTAGAGACGCTGCCGGATTCCTCAGCCGGCATGTCATCCTGCAGAGTAGCAGTCTCGCGTCGATGAGCGGCCTCGCTGTACTTCACGTAATCATCGTAAAAATCACCGCCGCCGGAGAGACTGACGTCGTCGTTTTGGCGGCAAAGCATGAACAACAAGACGATGATGGCGTTTCCGATGAGGAACACGACGTGGTGGTTGAACAGGTAAGTAGAAACCTCAACAAAATACCCGCCGGTTATTCTCAAAACCGCAGGAAGACGTGCGGAGGACCACGAAATCAACCCAAACACCACAAAAACCTCGAGAAGTTGCCATAGCTTCAGTAATCTGCGAAAGCGATTGAACCTGGCAACCGCCTTTTCCTTCTCAAACTTGATATTATCAAACACACGCGGTTCCATATTCACAGTCGAAGCAGACAATCAGTGGTTAGGGTCAGAAGGAGGAGGGGGTTGCAAGAAAGGAAACAGAGCGTAAGAGGGCGAAGGAATGGAAAGGAAAATGAGAAGGGAAAATGGAAAGGCATGTGAATTTGGAAAACAGTAAGAGCATGTACATAGAAGAAAGAATCAAGGATGGAGGATATATGGAGGCGGAGGAAGAGGCGTAATTACTTGGCGGTTTTGTTATTTTAACACTTTGTTGGTAATGGTGTGTGTTGGTCGGAGTTTGGGTCTTCTAATGGAGGAGAGTGTGTGCGTACCATTGTGTACCGTTTTATATATATATATATAGATGGCAGGGGTAGGGGTAGGGGTAGGGGTAGGGGTGCCTTTTCTATTACTACAATAAAGAAAATAATAAATTTGTCTGGTATATATATATATATATATATATATATATATAAGTAGAAGTAGTATTTTTGTTTCTTTTCTCAACAACTGTATGTATTAAATCAAATAAATAGTGTCATCTTTTTAGTTCCAACTTACTGATTTATTTGGTTGAATTCATTTAAATACTGTCATCAAATAAATACTGCCACTTCCGCCTAACGCTTCAAACTTTCAAATAACTGTTAATTCATTCTAATCTTGGAAATATAATCATTTCTGAATTGTTGAGTTTTACAAAATCAAAAAGTTGATATCATGATTTAAATATCAAGTGATATAGTTTTGGATATAGATATAGTATTTATGAGGAAAGAAAATGAAAGCGAAATAGGTGTAAGTAACAAGAAGAGGAAGAGACATAGTGATAGAGGTAGTGGTGGTGCCTGCCAACTACAGTGACGGTTACGCCTGCTCCTCCCTCCGCCTCACAGGACACCACCATAGTGTTGTTACTCCCTGCTACCTTTGTTTTTACTTTATGGCAATTTCGACATTTTGCCTTTCCTGTTAGCCTTTTTATTTCAACCCCCCCTTTTTTTTTTGTAATTTCTTAACCTTTCCCAATAACTATGATGAGGAAGTATTAGGACATGAAGCTTGACACTCATAAAAGACAATGCTAAGGAAAGGAGTGACAAGAAATAGAATTAGTTAGGTGATTTGACATTTTTGTTCACCTCGACAACAAAAATGGGTTCTCAATTGTATCCCATTCCATGTTTTATTGTGTTTGTTCCTTAATAATATGGACCAAAATATGAACATTTATTACTTGATATCCTCCTCTATGCATATATAAAAATAATATTTTTCGACCCTCAATTATATGGGTATTTTATTATTTCAGTTCACGAATATAATATTTTTTTTTTCTAGTATTCATGACAAGATCGCTCAAAGTTAAATATAACGGATGGAATATAAAAACTATGCACGTACCAACTTTATCTCACAATTTTTAAAAGCATCAATAATTAATAAAACATTACAATGTTGTCTTTATAAAAAAAAAAAAAAAAAGTATTTCGGCCACCTAATATTCCAAAGCCATGCATCCTTTGATGCCAAAAATTACTTTAAAAAAAGACTTATCCACACACACACACATTATTATATATATATATATATAATGTTGATATAATTATGATTTAGACATTTAAAAATTAAAAGGAAAAGAAAAAGAAAAAGAAATGGAATGGGTAGCAAGAAATGAGAAATGGAATCTAAGAATAAATTGTTGGTGTCCCTCTTTTTATTAACATAATTCATTTAATTAAAAAGGAATATATTATTATTTGCATATAAGAAAAAGGGGGAAAATAAAGTATTGGGTAGATGGTGAAGTCCGTGTGGCTGACCCAATTTCGCATGAACACCATCAAATCACGTGCAACTATTTTTTTTTTAATATTCTGTCAAAGGGAGGGTATGTTGTTGGTGTTCTTTCCTACCTACTGTGACAGAAGGGACATGGCACAATACATAGTTGAATATTTCAAATACATAGAACCCTAATTTCCCCCTTAATTTATTTTTTGCTATTTTTGTTGAACTTATCCACTAATGAGATTTTAGAGAAAAAAAGATTTGGACACGCGTTTTGTGTTTGGCCGTCAATTGGAATCACAATTGCTGTTTGCTTTTCAGGGAGAGATATACCAATTTTTCTTTTTTCTTTTTTTGGGTGTGTACAGCAAAGTACATTAATTTGAGGTAGCATTTCAATCATTAGTTATTATTCATTTTTGGTCTTTCATTTTATTATTTTTTATCCTCAATTTCCATTTCTCACTATTGTTGCAATGATTTCTTTTAATTTTTTATTCGTTCAATAAATATATATTTTTTTTAAAAAAATAAAATCTTTGAATGTGCTGATCTAATTTATTATTTTTATAAAGAAATTAGGTAAATAGCTAATTTTTAATTTTATTAAAATAGTTGGGAGTTAATGAGATGGTCCATATGTTCCACCGCAATTTGGAAGCAACAAGTGATAAGACATGGATCATTCCCCTATATATGGAAACCATATGAAGAAATTCTTGAAGTATCCAATCCAAAAAAAACACGACTTCTTGGACACCTCAACATACATGCTTACCCAAAAACAAACACATCCATCAAATTTCAAATTTGTAAATAACATAAAACTACTGCTCAAAGGGACATATCTTTTACATGCATTGCACCAAAAATATCACACTATTAATTAATATACATTCATGTTAAGTTGATAAGATTTTTTGTGAATCCTTTGCTGCTAAGAAACTGAAGAATCGTGGCAGAGTTGAGTTTGGATGGTGGGGTACTACTTTTGAGATGCAAGAACAATAATATTCTGTTTGTAGATAGTGAATAGAAAGAAAGCTTTTATTTCCTAATATTCCAGCTGCTCAAAAAATTATGCTTTCTGGTGGAACTGCCACTATCACTATGCCCATTTTTCTTACAACTCCCCCTCCATCTCTCCATCAATCCATCTCAACTATCACACATGTGTCATAACTCGCCTGCCTATTCATTCCTTCCCCACTCAGAATTGTCCATCAACTTTTTAAGAATACCTTATACCTCATGAAATTCAAATACTTGTTGGGCCTACTAGACTTGTTGGACCCAGCCAAACTTGGGCTTACGACAAGTCCAGACATCATCGAGATTTTTACTGTTTCAACAGTTGGGTTCTTGAATTTACTGTAAACGAGTGAAATTTACGTTCGACTGTAGAAAGGGTGATGACAGACTCCAGCTTTGCATGCCAACGGCGGCATCTATCTCCAGCGAACTGCCGGACCACACATAACCAGCTCTAAGTTCTAAAACAAAAAGAAAGAAATTGTGCAGGAGGATGTAAGCAAGATGAGTTTTCTTTTTTATTTGCTAACGTTCTTGTGGAGGAATATATGGGTTGAATAGACCGATCAGCGCCCCCATTTCATCATGTGTCTTGGAGGAGCGTTGACAAAATGGGATACAGCAGCACTACTCTGCAGTGGACAAAGTTTATGGATGCGCATTTTAGCTCGTATTTCTGTCCAAGGAAATTTTTTTAATTCACATCGATTTTGGCTTGATGTAAATCAATTACATCAAGGAAAGTGCAATATATGTGTGATTGGTGTACGATTTAAGAAAATTTTTCATTTCGTTGATCCGAATCTGTATTAATAAACTCGATTCATGTTTTATACCCGGAAAAAAATATATTCTTTGCTAGCTTTATTCCAAATATTTGCACTAGGACAAAAGATCTGATACTCGGTAATTAGTAATAAAATAATAAGAAAGGTGGTGGATCTTGAGGGATTGTACTTTCCAAGCAAACATGGTAGTCTGAACCCAACTCTTCAAATGACATGTGGTTCTCATTCTCTCATCACAGCTCAGACTCAGAAAGACAACTTCAGCCTTAATTCTTTGGATGCATGAAATTGGTTTTTCCTTTTTTGAGGGGGAAAGAAAAAGATCTTACATACTATTTTGGGAATAATAATACTTTCTGTAATTTGTGCAATAGAAAACACTCCATTTTCGGGGGATTCTCGTAATCCCGTTGGATTCACGAGACACCAGGACTGAACTCAACTAACCCAGTCTTTATTTCACTATAATCATCACGCTTCTCACGCCCTTTTTTCCTCTCTTTCTTCATCTTCTTCACATGCACTAATACTCTATGACAGATTTTCAACATTTGTATCAAGTGAGTTCTTTGTGATAACTTCTTCAAGTCTGCATTCGTTGTTCATTCTGATTATAGTAAGTGTTTCTTGATCTGGGTTCTGGTTGTTTTATTGCTTTGAGTGTTCCGTGTTCATCTTCAAAATTCGAGCTTTTCTTGGTTCTGCTTTTTAACTTCTGGTCCATGTAGTAAAAGTTCCTCAAACTCCTTTTCAGGTAAATTTGACGATCATTTGGTGAACTTTTCTAGGATTTTACATAGAAATGGAAGCCTGTTCCCCTACCATGAAACCTAAGGTTCTATCCATACAAAGCAATGGCGGTTTAAGCGAAAGAGATAATGGATTTTGGGGAGATAGTGTCAAAAGGAGATCAAAAAACAATCTTTTGGGGGCTCAGATCTGGAAGAAGTCCCTTAGTGAAAAAAGGGTCAGAAAATTTAAGCCTGGAGTGGCATTCTCTGTTCTCACACGTGATATCAACAAAGAATTGGCAGTAAGTTGTAATCTTGAACAAGGTTCAGTTTTTATATTTGTGGAATGTTCTTGCTGGTACTGTTCATGTGAAGTATGCTTTTGGATGCTGATTTCAGGCATTGGAATCATCATTATTTTTGGAAGAGAATCCAAAGGCAGATCCCAAGACTGTGGCCTCCATAATTCTTGGAGGAGGTGCAGGGACTCGCCTCTATCCTCTTACCAGCAGAAGAGCAAAACCAGCTGTAAGAACAGATTTCTACTATATAAACTGCTGATATGTTGGTGCACAAGATATTAAGCAAATGACTTCATTGTATTATATTGAATAATGATTTGGTAATGGTTGGAGCAAATTAATGTTGTCATGGCCTAATGGTATGGTCTTATCTGTAGGTTCCTATTGGGGGTTGTTATCGGCTGATTGATGTGCCTATGAGTAACTGCATCAACAGTGGGATTCGTAACATTTTCATTTTAACTCAGTACAATTCCTTCTCCCTCAATCGACATCTTGCTCGGACGTATAACTTTGGGAATGGTATGAATTTCGGGGATGGTTTTGTGGAGGTAAGATGTATGGTTCCAATAATAGCCCGTTAATTAGCTTTAGTCTGTAGGTGGTTTGTATTTTTATATTTGTGAATTTCTTTGGGGCTTTCATTCATATATATATATACCTTGGAAACAGGTTCTGGCTGCCACTCAGACACCAGGGGACACAGGGAAGAGGTGGTTTCAAGGAACTGCAGATGCTGTCCGACAGTTCATATGGGTTTTTGAGGTGAGTGTTTGAAATCAGACACTGTTTCAGGAACCTGTTCAGAGTATGATTGATGTGGTAAATCTTAACATATGCTTAGGATGCCAAGCACAAAAATGTTGAGCACATAGTAATTTTGTCTGGCGACCACCTTTACCGGATGGACTACATGGACTTTGTTCAGGTACTTTGTCAACTTACTGAACATATGTTTCATTCTGAAAGCTGTATTATGTTATTAAAACTTAGATGTTGCTGGACAATTTTCTTGCAGAAACATATAGATACAAATGCTGACATTACAGTTTCTTGTGTGCCTATGGATGATAGGTATGTGTTTAATCCAATCTTTTCAACTTTGATTCACTTCAAGGCAAAGAAATAATCATGCTAAAAGAGAAATCACCATGTTATGTTTGTATCCCATACATCGATTAAATATTTGTTATTAAGTTCAATTCTTTTTCATGCAACGCAGCCGAGCCTCAGACTATGGGCTGATGAAAATTGATGAAACAGGGCAGATCATTCAGTTTGCTGAGAAACCAAAGGGCTCTGCTCTGAAAGCGATGGTAAATCTATTTTCCTGTTAACTGAACTTACGCACAACATTCTTGAACCGAGTTTTGATTTTTGAAAAGTTGTGAGCTAGCTTTCTACATTTGTATTTACTTTCATTGCTCTACCTGATGCTGTCTTGCAGCAAGTTGACACCTCTCTTCTGGGACTTCCTCATCACGAGGCTACGAAATTTCCTTACATTGCATCAATGGGTGTTTACGTGTTCAGAACCGATGTCTTACTGGACCTCCTGAAATCAAAGTATCCTTCTTGCAATGACTTCGGCTCCGAGATCATTCCTTCAGCGGTGAAGGATCACAATGTTCAGGTAAGCCTTGGACAGCCCTATTTAAACTTGAATCACAATTTTCTCTCTCAATCTCATTTGTTTTCTTGGATTTCTCTTCGATCAGGCATATCTATTTAATGACTACTGGGAGGACATTGGAACCATAAAGTCTTTCTTTGATGCCAACTTGGCACTCACAGAACAGGTCAGTACGGCTATCACTTCCTGGATTGAGCAGTTGCCTTACCAGGTTTGTTCTGGGTCTCAATGGTGAAGTTCATTTTGCAGCATCTGAAGTTTGATCTTAACGACCCAAAGACCCCTTTCTACACATCCCCAAGATTCTTACCACCTACTAAAGTCGAAAAATGCAGGGTATGCTGGTAAGCTACATAGCAGCCGTTGAGCTCATTGTAATGATGTATCTCATGAACGCCGTTTTTTTCAGATAGTTGATGCAATAATTTCACATGGTTGCTTCTTGCGGGAGTGTAGCGTCCAACACTCAATAGTAGGTGTGAGGTCACGCCTAGACTACGGTGTTGAGCTGAAGGTATATCCACATCTTTAGCTGCAAATTAGAGACAAGAAGATTTTGCACTTAGTTAATGTACAAAAATGATTATAACAGGACAAAGGTTTGTTTTCTCAGGATACAATGATGATGGGTGCAGACTACTATCAGACAGAGTCCGAAATTGCATCTCTTCTGGCTGAGGGTAAGGTTCCCATTGGCGTTGGACGTAATACGAAAATAAGGTACGATTGGAACTGAACTAGTTTGTCTTTGCATCCGATTATAACATGCTCAAGACTAATCCTGACTCCCTGTTATTTGGCCTTTCCTCCAAGTAATTGTATAATCGACAAGAATGCAAAGATCGGAAAGGACGTCGTCATTGCAAATAAAGATGTAGGTTTCTTTGTCACTTGCATCTTTTACTGTTTGTCGTTATCCAAGCTGATGTAGGTATTCTACTGCAAGTTTGAGAACCTGGTACTCATATAAAACACTTGAACTTGTTGGACGTCCCAGGGTGTTGAAGAGGCTGAGAGGGCAGATGAAGGATTTTACATCAGATCTGGGATAGTAGTCCTACTGAAGAACACCACGATTAAGGATGGAACTGTCATATAAAACCATAGTGACATGCAGGTGGATCCAGGACGGCAAGCTGGAACTGTTATCTGCTTCAATAGAAATAGTTGTATATCATTAGTTCCTCCTTTGTATGTATAAACCTAAGAATAACTAGTTTGGGATCATCCTGCTTTTCCTAGTCAAAATCCTATGTCAAAACTACAGCACAATTCTGAGTTTCTACGTCATCCCACTATACAAGGGTCTGTGCTTTCTTCAACTTTCCAACTTTCTCAAGACTTGCATTCCATATCTTGGTAAGCTTTCGTGATTGTTCTACAATAACACTGGTTTTGGAAGGATTTTCTGTTTCCTGTACAAATATCAGTCTACCCCAAGCGCTCAACACCGTATGTACTGAGACTGCCGATCAATTGAATAACTACTCTTCCATAGTAAGCGAACTTATTTGAAACAGATGAAAATATACCTAAATATATGCATATCAAAGATCCAAGTTCATTGAGTTACATCTAGCTATCAGCAAATGAAGTAATTTCTTGCCACCATCTTTTCACTTTCTGCACTGTATCTATTTGGTGAAATCTACGGGAAATAGCCCTAAACTCTCATATGAAAAAATAAATTAAATAAATTAAATACAAAGATGCATCACTGTAACAATTGTGACTACTCTGCTATTCACCTTTCTTCTGAGTTGAACCTGTTCCATGCGGCCTGTAGGTAATGAAGCAAGAGCACAAGTAAGATGTATTGCCAAACAAGAAATGCAAGACATTCATCTAAAAATAACGAAAAAGAAGGGACTGATTCATCCTAGAGAGAGGCCATCACTTAGTTTACTATGTGATATGTGGACTAATCCTGCAGTTTTAGCCATTGTCACCAACTTCCTATAGTTATGTGATTCACCCTAGTCTTCATCAGGTAAATTAATTATAAACACCAGGACTCTTCCAGGCAGAATTTTTATTCAGAAGAAATTTATTGGAAATCGAAACTATAGCAGAATTTCTTTTACTTCATACTAAGTTCAGGCATTCCTCAATGCGATCAAGTCCCACTCGACAGCCTAATGTGCACTTGTCAATTTTGAATTGCATTTTCAGAGCAGATGGTGTTCTTATCATGCTAGCAAGGATCTTATGTTATGCATTAATGCCTTTAGAACCCTATACAGCAACTAATATGTTCACTTTCCAATGGCAACAATCAACATACCTTGAGAAGATCAAAAACCTTTTCACATATGTATTTTTGCTGAATGCTGGCTCCTCTTTGCTGCAATTTGTCAGGATGTACACAAAGAGTTGCCTTCCTGTAAGCTTTCTTTACAGCAGCAGTTGTTATGATCTCTGTCAGGGAGATTGGTTGCCAGCCACTCTCAGGCCCAAGGATCTGCAGATTAAAATGAGTCAAATCCAATATGGTTCGCTAACTGATTGGACTTAACTGTTGCATTCCATAATTGATCTCTTTATTTTTACCCAAAATACCAAAGAGAGAGAAACCTAATGTAAAGAAGCACGAAGCAGCAGATCTTTGTTGTGGAATGTTGCAGTGAAGTAATTCAAATATGAGGTTCTCAGTCTCAGTTACTTCTACAACTAAAACACTAGTCAGAACACTTAAACAGTAAACTGCATTCTGTTGTGTATTTACTTGATCAATTTATGCATGATGCCCACTAGGCAACCCCAGTTTGATTTGGAAGTTCATATGCAATTATTTAAACTGAAAGACTGAAGTTAATGTCATGGTGACTCATTGCTGTGTACAGGGGCACATACATATTGCAGAGTTGAGAGTAGTGCACGCAAGTTCCCCTCCTTTCCTGTTGCCCATCTCTTAATATCAGCATCAAGAGACTCAGCCAGTCTCTGCAATTAGACAAAGAAGTTTGTCATAAGAAAAATTGATTTGCAACAAGACAAATATGTAATTTCAAATAATTGGAACTATACATTTCTCTCCGCCTGCTCTTTCTGGGCAAGAAGATCACGCATATTCTTCTCTGCAAGGGCCTTTGCCTGAAAAGACAAAGTAAATGGGAAAAACAAAATTATAACCTAGTGCAAGTTCAAGTTATTAGTTTCCACATAGAACGAATTCATGATTACCGCCCGTTCCATTATCCTTTGATGCCTCTCTAGCCTTGCTTTGCGCCTTTGGGCTGATTCACTAGCAGTTCCATCAATTTTCTCCAGATCCTACAGGAAAAATTCCTCCATCATTTTTCTGGTTACAATGAACATTGTCCATCACTAGAACAGCAGACAAAACTCATACTCACCGAGGATGAAAAACTGTGCTTCAGTCCATTATTTCTGGAGGAAGTAGAAAACCTTTCTGCAGGGTTTCTCTCAGCCTGTGTTCTTGGCTCAAAGGAAGTTTTCTGAGACATTGCTTTCTCTAGAGCACGTTCACGGGCCTCTGCAGTGGCTCTTTCTACTGCAGCACGTTCTGCTCTAAGCTTGGCTTCAGTGGATGCCTTATCAGCCGACTGTTTAGTCTCTACGGAGGCCTTCTCAAGCTTCTCCCTTGCCTCTGCCATAACCCTTTGTCGAGCCTCAGCTGCTGCCCTCTCCACAGCAGCTCTTTCTGCCCTTTCTCGAGCTTCAGCAAATGCCCTCTCGCGAGCTTCTCGAATTGCTCTTTCTACAGCTATTCGATCTTTTTCCCGCTCTCTTCCCCTCTTGATGGCTTCAATTCTTTGCCGGTGATCATCCATCTCAGATTTTTGCTCATTTCCTTTGGCGTCTTTCTGTTCCATGGTGGATTTTCCTCTGAGATTCTCATCATTATTTCCCATTTTTTGACCTGTTTCTACCTCTGTTTCAGTTTCCATGGACTTGTCCATTTCTTTGGGCTCATTATTTGATTGACAGTGCATCTCTTCACTTTGGTCCTCCGGATACACCCCTCTGCTCTGGTCCTCAACATTTTCTCTTTCATCAGAAATCATATCAAGGTCATCTCTCACTGCTTCCTTGTTTGAGGTACTCTCCTTCAACTCGTGAGCTGACACTCCATCTATATTTTCAGGAATGGAGGTCGATTCTGACTCTTCTTCGCTCTCTGAAGTTGGTTCCAACACCGGTCTCACATTTATCTGATCAAACTCAGCTGCTTTATTATCAGAAGGATGGACCTCAGGTAAATTTTGCATATTGATTTTAGGAGCAGACTCTTGAGGAGCATTATGAATCTCGCTAGCTGGTTTGCATGTGTCCTCATCTTCTGGCAGTGTATCTTCATTAGATGCATTCATGGAACTGTCAGTTTCAGTCTTGCTATCAGAAGAAAGACCTTCAACAGTATTATTCAGTTTGCTTCCGATAAAGTTCTCTTCAGATGCACATCTGCGCAAGCTATCTGTTCCAGGCATTTCACCAACCTCCAGGTGGAATTGTCTTCCTGCCTCCTTATTCTCAATTGTCGAAAATGTCTCAGTTACTCCAGGCAAGTTATCATTCTTTTTGTAGCTTCTAGCTGCTGCTTTATATTCTTCTGCTTTGTTGTTTAAGTGAACATCAGAAGGTTCTTGACTTTCACCGAAGATGGTGCTAGTATCATTATGAGTACCACCAAAGATGGTACCGGAATCATCACTATGGGCATCAACAGATTCATCAGCAACCTCCTGATACCCAAATTTATCGTGATTTTCTTCACTTGTCCATCCTCTATGAATGTCATTTGTTTCTCCAGAATCCCAAGGAACGTCACTATTCTGAACTTCATCACAACCATTTACTTCCATCTGTATGTTCTCAGCTACTTCAAATTCAGAAGTTTCCATATTGTCTGCAATTTCATTCTGCTCATCCTCTCCAGGTAATTTTTGTCCATGATTCAGTTTCCTGTCATCAATTTCTGACTCATGAACTACATTTACCTTTTCTCCAACTGCTACTTCTGGAAAGGTTTCAGGTTTCCCCTCACTTATTTCTTTCATCAGGGACTCCTTCAGCTGCTGCTCACTTTCAAATAATGTATGTGCCTCTTTCTGACTCACCCGATCTTCTGCTCCATCACTACTTCTTCCATGTAGACCATTTTCCGATTTCGCTTCTCTGTCTTTGTGCTCCAACATGTCTTTCTCGGACAGATCCTGCAATTCATTCAGCAAATTATTGAACTCCGAGCTGAGCACAGTGAAGTGTTCCCCATGAACCATTTCCTCATTTTTCTTCTCGCA
This sequence comes from Sesamum indicum, assembly GCF_026168435.1. Classification (NCBI taxonomy): domain Eukaryota; kingdom Viridiplantae; phylum Streptophyta; class Magnoliopsida; order Lamiales; family Pedaliaceae; genus Sesamum; species Sesamum indicum. The sequence goes on along the minus strand of NC_142659.1, from coordinate 29,715,164 downwards.
CTTTTCCTTATCATCATCAACAATATCTCTCTCCTCAGTTACTTCAACCTCCTGCTCGATCCTCAAATTTTCACCTGCTTCATGCACAATCTTCTCCTGCTCTTGCGTGCTTTGAGAAAAATTATGAACTCCTTCCAACAGCTCAGCAATATTTTCCGGTTCTTGTATATGATGAGTAGTTGCCTGAACCAGGCCTTCATCCACACTTTTCTCCACCTCCCCTGCCCTTTGGGAAGTATTTGGAGCCCTTTCAGCAACGACTTCAGGCCCTTCTGGTTGATGACAGTATAACTCTCTCTGTTCGAAGATTTCCTTGCTAGTTTCCATCTCCACGAGGTGAGATCCGAGTTTATTTGTGGAGCATACTAAGTTACCATTGTCAGATTTTGGAGTTGCAGTTGTACATTCTGCATTAGCTGCTAATCCACTAAATTTTGTTCCCTCTCCACATGCTTCAGCTGCTTCAAAATTTTGCCCGATATTTTTCAAGTCGTCTTTTCCAGTAATATTAACTGTCTCTCTCTGACTGCAAGATGGAGCAGATCTCTCACCTTCCCCATTGAATGCATCTCCATGTTCTTTGGCAGCTCGATCATTGTCCCTTACCCTACCCTCCTCAGCCTTTCCAGCATTAAGAAGTTTCTCACTATGACTGACTGAAGGAGCAAATTCCAACTCAGTGAATATAGGGAATGCAGGATCTAATCTTTCACATGTCCCCCTTGCATTTCTTTCTGCGGACCCATTGGCCTCATGGTCAAGCCTAGTTTCCTTATTATACTTAACTTTCAAGCGACCCTTAGACCTAGGTTCAGAACCATCTTGAAGACCTTCCTTTTTTCTTTCCATTATCATTTTTGCAATTCTTATACTTTCCTGAGCCTGCTCTATGGCTTTTTTCAAGGCAGCGGCAGATACAGCAGCAACTGAATTTTCATCTAATTCCTCTTCAAATAAAGGTGGAGAACATTCACCAGCAGCCTCTCCAGAAGCATCCTTAGAAGCAAAACTCGGTAACCTGGAGCGCCTGGCGTCCTTGTTAACGTTTGGATTAGATGGACGACTTGAAGTTGGTGGAACTTTCGAGATGTTTGCCCTGGTGTTAATGTCATTCACATTGCATGACTTTTCAGGTATATAAGCCTTTTCCCAACTTACTCCACCTTTAACCGCAACTGCTTCAACGCCAGCACTGAAGCTCCAGGTGCGACTAACTTCACGTTTCAATGAAGGTACAGACCTGTCACCTTCTGTCTTCTGCAACTGAGGAGTTCCATCAACAAAGTAAGTAAATCCAGGAACAGCATTGAGTTGTGCTACATGTGTCTTCCCATTTGATACATCAGCATTTCTTTCACCAGTCTTATTGAAAGACAGGTTAAAATGCTGCTTAGTTCCTTCGTTAGATTGGTCAGATGCCCCATGGGGGAACTTTTTGGCCTTTCCCGGAGAATGTAGCGAAAATGATTCTTGAGAACGTGAGTGCGCATCGGCCAGACTCCTGTAGCAGTTGTAATAAAGGATTTATGAATAGGATACCAAACAGCTCTTCTCATCCAACATACGAAAAGCAAGAAATATATATATAACTTGAATGTGTTTGTTCATGAAGGGAGATACATGCGTATGCTTCAGAGACAAAAGATTACAAGAATCTAAAGAAGAGTTCACATTCTGAAAACCTATGATTGTAAAGAGAGAGAAGAGAGGGAAGAGAGAATAAACAAAAGAAGAAAGGGAAAAGGAAAGAAACAGAAAATGGCACGGGAATCGTATTTAACATAAATGCAAGATGCACATGAAAAACACAGGATAATAGGAATACGAGCAAGAAAAACATATAGAACTATCCCATTGTATTTATGAACTCCAGATCTTAAATTACTATTCGACGAGGTTATAGCATGTGCAATTAAGAATTTGTAATGTAATAAGTGAATATTCAAACAGATTCTTACTAGATTCAAGTCCGGCAACTCAGCTCCCTTTCTCACTTTTATAAACTCTAACAATCGTATTTATAGTTACCGTAGGAAATCCAAAAGAAAGTTAAAAAAAGTTCCACACTATCAGCTATATGTAAGAATCCAGGGGATCAGCATGATTATCATTCTTGCAATCATAAAAGGATTTCCTTTTCTTAAGAAGAAAAAAACAGAATATCCTTTACCAAACAAGATATGCCGGAAAAGCAATTATAAGAAATTAAGCGTGTCCCAGCTGCAAAATAAAAAATGCACCAAGTAAATACTGTTACATTTCCCCAAGAGACAACTCCCAACCAAAACATTTTTCTCTTCTAGGTCGTATGCCTCAAACTACACGTACTCAAAGACAAAATCATGCCAGATAGTCCTCTGTGTTACAGCAAAGACACAGTTGAATGTTGCTATCGACTTTACCACTGTCTAAAGAAATAACAGTGAAAGTTGAATCGAAATAAATAATTTTAGCAGTTGAATGGAAAGACCATATCATCACAGAACATCACTTAGCCAATACAATATATCTCAGATAGATCTAAATATGCCACTGCGCACCAAGTGGAATTTTTCAACTTACTATTTAGCAATTAGCACAGCTCAACTATGATTAGACAAGCACAATCAGAAGCAAAAATCTAGCTTTCCAATCTGAAAAGCCATAAACAAATCAATCACAGTGTTGGAAAAAAGGCAAAAAAGAAAACTTTGACAAACATTCAAAATTGCTTGCAAAGAAATTCAATCTTAAAAGCCCCAAAAACATGGATTTAAAAGCAGTATTAATTTTTATTCCCCATAGATGAAGATGCAATTCAACCGAACAAAAGCGATTTCAGCCGAAAAGATAACTTCGAAAATATTCAGAACTATGATTTTTGGTGCCCAAGGCAAATGTAAGAAACAACACAAAATTATTTTCTCTAAAACGTATAGGGTAAAATAAAGACTTTAATGAAAAATAAACGAATGAACAAAAATCCAAACCACATAAATTAAGAACAATAAATTCAAAAACAGTCAGACAACGTTCACTCAGCGAGAAGAGCAAACGTTCAACCACTTCTTTTAAACAACAGCAAACGCAAGTCATTTATTTTTCCATTTAAATTCATAAAATAGCCCAAAAAAAAAGGGTAAATTTCTCAATAAATGAAAAACAAAACCTCACCGAGTTTTAGCTTTCTTCGCAGCAGCATTAACCAACTCGTCATAAGGCACGGCAACGTCATCGTCCCTGAATCCACCAAAAATGCTAGTATAGTCGAGCTTGGAGCTCCGGTAATCGGCAGACTCCACCGGTTCATCCAGACCCGAAAGATCGAGCACCGGAATGGACGAAGACCCGGAGAACATCTCCGCGTACTCATGAGCACCGAACTTCACCTTGCCGCCTTTAGACAACACGACGTCGTCGTAAGGGTTCTTGAAAGAGAAAGAGGAGGACGAGGACGAGAAGGCATTTGCGGTGGAGTGCTTTCTTCTGTGCGGGGGCCGAGACACCGACTCCATGGAAACCAAACAACAGAGAGAGGCTCTGTGCTGTCTGTGACTAGGGTTTTTTGTCTAATTTATCGGAGTTTTGTTTGGTTTTTCTTGTTCTTCTTCGGTGAGGTTTTCAGTCTGCAGAGAAAATTTTCTGCAGAGTCAGACAACACGAAGAAGAAAGAGAGAGAGAGAGAGAGAGAGAACAAATGAGTGATGAGAGAGAAACTAAAACTATTATATTATATGTGAAAAAACAAGTGTGGGGCCACCTGTTGGTTATTTGCTACACCAGGTCTAGGAAAACCGGACCATTGCAATCGCGCCACGTTTGTTGCCTATACCTTTTTTTTTCTTTTTCCTTGTTCATTTGAGTTTTTATTTTGAAATTACATTCAAACTTTTTATTGCTTTATTAGTTCTGATGCTGTACAATAAAGTTATGTATAAGGAATTAACTCATCCTACTTATAACATAAAATTTTAATTGCCTTTCTCTTCTCATGAATGATATATAATTATCATAATTATATCTCCCGTTATAATTTTAATTAACGAACGCGTGTTCTAATACAAATATCTATTGTAATTAAATCGTACTTGTTTAAATTTCATTCCAAACGACTAGATTCTATAAATTCAAATATTTTTAAATTCATTTTTATCAAATTTACGCGCGAGTACATACTGACATTTTCGTATCAATAGAATGTTAAACAAAATTATGATGTTTTTAATACTTGGAAACATATATATATATATATATATCCCAACCCGAATTATTAACAATTGAAATGCAAACAAATTTATATAAAGTAATTTAAATCCAAATCATAATAGCTAAAAAAACATGTAAACAATGAAATATATACTATATTGTGTGTTAAATATTTGATTTTATAAGTGCATAGTGTTATTTTTATTGTTATTATAATTATTATTATTAATAATAAACAAGTTCAATATCGTGAATTCGAATCTCATCGAAAGTAAGGTATGTAAGTTATTGTAACTTATTTATTATTATTTGTTATATTGACTATAATTAATTAAGATGTTGTTTAATATGTTCATTATTATAATTTATTTGTTATTGTTAATAAAAAAATAAAAGAAAATGTAAGTGGCAGAAATTACAGTTATATCGAGTTGGTTCATGAAGACCGGATGCAGGGGGAAATTCTGCCACAAAATGCTATGATACTTGTGTTGTTCTGTACGATACAATGACGCGGCCATTATTGATTTAATAAATAAAATCTTACTTTTCTGTGTTTCATAATTCAATTGACGAAATTGAGATATATAACTTTAAAATGATGAATTTGAACATTATTAATGTATATAATATTTTTATTTTAATAATATATATAATTTTACTTTCAATTTATCGTTTTTTATTTGTCTTGAGAGCAGGGGACACAAATGGAAAACAATAATTGATTGGGGGCAGAGCTGGAATTTCCAAAAAAATTATCAACAAGCTGTAGCTGGGGCTGGATGGCCCGTCGTCCAGACCGGACCACCGCAGTTCAAACTTTTATTAAGGAATATGCTAAAAAACAATGGTGTAATAGTTATCAATTTTGTGGGTCCAAATTTACAGATTCTGACAAATTGACATGCAAATTTGTTTCACATGAAATGTTTAGGTCGGTGTTTTGTTTTCAAACTTTGAAGTAATTATCAGGATAAAAATACATTTATTTATGTGTATTTATAATAAAAATATATTACTCTGTCATCGCAAAATACTTTTATATTATAATATAAAATATGATTTTATTTATTAATAAAATATATTCTCATCTCACATTACGGAGGAGTTTCATATACATCGATTTTTACTTCACCTTCATCTCTTCCTCCTAACCAAACACAAAATTATCTCTTGTACATCATTTCTTTTGCTCGTCCATTTTCTACCCCAACCAAATACACTCTAAAAGTGAACTTATTGCAGATTATAGCAATTTAATCTTTGAAGCAAATTTAGCAGTAGATATGTGCAATCTAGTGCGATTTCAAAGAACCTGTAAAGAATCTTTGACAAGTTGCACATTAAATTACCTCAATATGTATAATTTCGGAAGTAAAATCTTTTGATTTTGTTTTTATTTACAATTTTCAGTGGAGAGTGTGCACTTTTAATTATATATACATTTTTTTTAAAAATAAAAGTATGTTTCCGTTGTGTCGAATTAATATATATATATATGTATATATGTATGTTTTTATTTGATGAAAATGATAGTTTTATTTTTTATTGTCAGTGATGTCAAATTAAATGCATTTTTTTAAATGAAATTTATTGTTATACTTTTTATTGATATAGAATTGTCGAGAATGTCATGTTAAATCATTATATAATTCATCTTCTATTAAAGACTATATTAATAAATTTAAAATAATCTTACTCATTAAAAAAATAAAATAAAAACTTACTTTTAATGATTATAAAAAAGACAACTGAAAGCAAAAAAGAAAGAAAGATGGATGGAAGATAAAAAGAAAAATTAATTTTAAAATAATTTCAAAATCTCAGTATATAAAAAGTAATAATTGAAATGTGATAGTAAAACATTTTCAATGAAAATATATATAAACAAACATATTTTCATTCACTGTTGTTTTAAAAACTAAAATAAAACAAAGCAAGGCAATAATGTATCTATAAAGAATAAAAGAAAAAGATTATGCATCGGGTGTTGTATTTACTGAATAGTAAGTGTGTTATTTGTATTGAATAGTATATCCGATAAGAATGATTTTAATCGATTTATTTTAATTAATAATAATTCACCGTTATTATTTCAAAAAAAAAATATTTTCCTAACTTTTCTAATAAAGGTATAAATGATTAAATTAATGATAATAATGATTGAACGATGAAGAATCATAGTTGTGTAATGTCGGAAACTCATCTCACGAAATGATTTCTCCTCCAGCAATTAGTGATGCGTACAAAATCCCTGGCCTCAGTTTTGTTATTATTACTTTGTTTGAACGTAATTGTCTTATCATTTCGTTTGTTTTGTACAATTACCTAATTATAATTTGAAATAATTACTATTTCAATCAAATCAAAATAAGAGATGATGTTTGACCTGAATGATTAAAATTTAGAAACCCGTTTATTATTTTTATTCTTCCTGCACGAAATTATTATTTTATTGTCTTCTATTTTTTTTAAATAATACGTAAAATATATGTAATAAATAATTAATTAGTGGATGTAATGATATGGTTATCATTAAAAAAATAGTGCAAGATTTTGGACATCAACTCTAAATAGGAGTCGGACCCCACATGCATGGAAGTATCTCCTTTTTTGTGGCATTGGTTATTACATTTTTTTTTTTAAATTTTTACTTTTTAAGAAAGGCCCAGGTTAAACAATATAAAGCTTTAGTACAATGCTGCATGAATCAGACAAAAAAAAGCAAATAAAGAAGTGGCTACCACGGTCCAAGGCCCCCTCTTTTTTTTTTGAAAAAAATAAATAAATTAGTGGCGAGATGTATTTTTAATTTTGTATAGATTTTTATATAAAAATGAGTATGTTTGAATTAGTTGATGAGATTGTGTTTTGTGTTGTTAGTAGTGTCAAATCAACGTATTTTCTTTTATTCGATGAAAATGATGATAATATTTTTTATTTGATTTAAAAAGCATTATATGTATAAATATGTAAAAGAGTAATGATTGAGATGATAATGAAAGTGATTCGGGTGAGGTCCTCCGTGACCCAGAGCTAATCTGGATGGTGATCTGGCAACACATAGATGTGATGTGTATCTCGAGTTAGACCAATGATTATTGGCCTATGCACACATTGCTGGGCTAGTTGATGTGACCACCGCAACAAAGTTTAAGTCTAGGGTTCAAAGTTGTAAGAATCTTACAATGCGATCTCGTTGGAGACAGTGAGATCTCATAATAAATACATACTTGTCAAATAGGCCCTCCAAGTATTAATAATTCTTTATGTCTCAGACTCCATATAGACCACGTGTTAATAGAACAACCGTCAGATGAGTGCCAAATCAATGATCTCCAGCGAGTCATGGGGACAGGCGGGCCGGGTCACCTGATCAAAATATGCAGATCTATGAAATGTTTAGATATTTATCATTTTTCTGGGATATTTCGATTCTTTTATTAATTTAGTGTATTTTCGTATAGATATCAACAAATATACTCTCACTTTCACGACTGATTTAAAAATTCATTAATTATTATAGCATAATAGCCCCAATTTATTTTGTTTAGAAGAGAGACAATCAATTGTAATTATATGTTTTATATAATTCTAAATGTTTCTATTGCGTGAAAGTATCAAATTAAATTATAGTTGTGGTTTATATTTCAAATCGATTGTTGGAATCTAAGACTAGGCTTTGGATTGATTGATTGGTGTGATAATAATGGAATAACTTATAATTTGAGGTTGAATCAGCTCCTAATAGATGGAGGTTGAGACAGGACAGACTATCCGAGAAAAGTTTGATAACAAGTATGATTAAAGCATGTAGCTTTTGGAGAATCTAAAGAAGAAACAATGATGACTTGTAAGAATTAAGGAGATCTAAAGAGTAAAGCATTAAAGTAGCTAGATATATAGTCATCACTATCAAACTTTACTTGTTTGGATAATATCTTTTACCTCAATGGTGGGCATGAGTTTATTTGGACACTTTATTCACATTTAGGTTATTTTTTAATGTGTTGGTAATTCATTAGAGTTTGGACAAGAAGTTCAAGAAACATTCACAACTCATGAATGTTAGGTGATTGTCTTTTGTTTTGGGTAAATTACCATAAGGTTTTTTTTTTTAAATTTATCATAATTATAAATATCCCCTCATTGTTTGAAAAATTATTAATATCATAAAATATCCTCCTGTAATGAGCTGTCACAGGGGGTATTTATAATTTTTCAAACAACAAAATGGTATTTAATTATAACAAATTTTAAGAAGAGTCCGTTGTTTTATCCCAATTTTTTGAAGGTATTTGTGGTTATTGTTGATCTTGAATATCAAACTCATTTTGTAAAAGTTTTTGGTGGCACTTGAGATAGGTAGTTTTTTAAGTGATATTATGCACTGTATTATGTTATTTATGATATAAAGTCGAATTTGTTGGATCTAAGATTGAGTTATTTAATTAAATATTATAAAAAAAATTACAAATCTATTGCAAAAGCGGTAGAATTTCAAATTTGATGGAAGTCGTTAGTTTTAAAATTAATTTTTTTAAAAAAAATTGGCATGTCGTAAGTAGCAATAATGACACCAAGTCGTTACCATACCCTACCAAATTCACAAAATAAAAATTTATTTTCAAACCCAAATCGACCCTGTCCAAATTGAATTTGAAATACCGAAATTCTATTCAATCGATCTGATTGTCATCCCTAAATAATAATAATAAAAAAAAATCTGTTTAGTTAGGGTTGAAGAGAGCTCCCCACCCACCATGTAGGGTCATTATTCATTAAATGCAAGAATTGTTTCAAAACACGTCTAATCATTGTTCAATTAGCTATTTGTGAACGACTAACTGACAATTTTGGTACAATATGTTTAATTTTTCATCTGTTGTATAAAAATTGAGGTGAAGTCAAAATGAATAACAAAATGGGAGCAAAAGGGGTAACGATTTGCTCTCCCAATCCCCCACCCACCACCAATTTCACACATGAATCCCTCCTCAACCTAATCAATTGCTATCCACATCAATACAATTTACAGGACACGTCGTACGTATGATGATGAAATGATTACAAGCAAAAGATTAATACAAACTCCTGGAGAGTAAAAGCTCTACCCACCCAATTTAATTAATCATGATTGACTCCCCAACTGTAGTAATTATCCTAATCATTTACTCTATTTTTTTATTCTATTCTTAGTGAACAAATTTGAAATCATGAGTTCGAATCTCATTAAATGTTTGGATATTTGTCGCATCTATGTGAGTTATCGTATTATAATTTATTTGTTAAATTGATATAATTTACTTACTAATTTTAGTTATATTGATATATTAGTTGAATCGATGTATAATTCAATTTTTTTTTTTGGTAAAGAATACGAGTTTTTTTTTTTAGGTTTATTTGTTCGATACTATTCTCGGCACACCCCATGCTGAAATGTGATGTGCATCGCTTGAAAAATACATCTTTTAACTCTCTAATTTTTTGTATTATAAACTTTATTAATTTATTTTGACTAAGAGGGATAAAAAAATAGACGAATTTGTAATATGAGTTCTTAAGGCACAGCCCATTCAAAACCCAAGACAAACTTGGAATTCAATACTATACTTCTCCGGCCCATGACCCATTAAAGTTAATCTGGATCCAAATTTAAAATTAAAAATCTTATTTTTGGTATGTGTAAATAAGATCAGAAGAGTTTTAAACCTACATCCCTTTTTTTTTTTTAAAAAAAAAATAATTATGTCATTCTTTTGTAAAATTTGATGGAATCATAAGTAGATTTTTATACTTTTGGTATTTTTTTCTATCTAATAAATAAATTTATTTATTAAAAAAATTCACCATTATATATATATATATTTTTATCAAACTACCCTTATAAGAAATGAAATTGTACTTCTTATATGCATTAATGATGAAGATGTATACGAGATAATTTGGTTAGAAAATAGTTTTTAAATTGTAATAAGTTAGTAACAAAGTCAAATAAAACTAAATATGAATTGTTATGCATTTCGTTTTTGTTTATATTAGCAAATTTATATATTTTGGTTAATAAATAAATTTATTTATTAGATGAAAATAGATATCAAGAGCATTATATATAATTTTTTAAATTGTAAAAATTTTATGTGTAATTGTATTAAATGTTAGAGAGGGTAATGTAATTATCCGAAAAGAGTTATTAACCTATGAAAAAAAAAAAAAAAAAAAGAAAGGAGTTTAAAAGCAAAGTGACCCAAAACCCCAACCCCAACCCCAAGGGTGAAATTTGGTGTGCCTTCTTCAGTGTTGGCTTGAAGAAAAAGAAAACCAAATCCAAACCCAACCCCTCTGCTACTGAAACAGAGCGAGAGAGAGAGAGAGAGAGTCAAACGGTGGCATATTGCAATGTTCAGAAACCAATACGACACGGACGTGACAACATGGTCTCCGGCTGGGCGGCTATTCCAAGTGGAGTATGCGATGGAGGCGGTGAAGCAGGGGTCTGCAGCGATAGGCCTGAGATCGAAGACCCACGTGGTGTTGGCGTGTGTGAACAAGGCGAGTTCAGAGCTTTCCTCGCACCAGAAGAAGATCTTCAAGGTCGACGACCACATCGGAGTCGCCATTGCCGGACTGACTGCCGACGGCCGCGTCCTCTCCCGATATCTGCGCAACGAGTGCATTAATTATTCGTATACATATGAGTCATCGCTCCCCGTCGGCCGGCTTGTTGTTCAGCTGGCTGACAAGGCTCAGGTTTAGTATTTATGTGGTCCTTCAATTGATTTTCATTTTTATTTCTCATGCTTGTTGGTGAATTTTCGTGTGAAGGTTTGGGAGAAATGTGTAACTAGGAACTCGGGTTTAAAATTGAGAATTAGTGGCATGAGAATTTCGCTATGGACCTGAATTCAGAAATTTGATCAACTTTTGTTGGTACCATAATGAAGTTCTTGTTTGTGCAAAGTTCAATATAGAGACTGACATTTCGTTTCTACAATATATATGTCCAGTGAGGAAGTTAACATATGTGGGAATTGAGGGATATTGTCATAGAGTTGGAGTGCCTAGTGTGAGGATGTCAGTGCAAAATTTAGATTTATCCTCCTCTTTTAGGATTTTTGGCAGGAATTTAGAGCTTGTTTGTAAACTAACTGAGAAATTGAAAGAAATTTTGTTAGCTCTTTGTTAACCGACGAGGCTATGTGTGAGGAGAAAGTGGAAAGACAAACGAAAAGCACTTCGTCTGGATTTGTTTCCATTTACATTTTAAGAAATATCTTTTGAAATGTTTGAGAAGATTCTCTCGGTCAGTTTGTGGAAATGAAAATGTATATGGATGAATTAGTTGCAAAGTTTATTCTCTTGAGTCTGATAGATTAATTTTCCATTTCATACTAAAACATATTTGAATTTTCAAATGTAAAATAAAGATTATTTTCTAAATATGAGTGGTAGGATTTTGATACATTGAATGTAGGCTTTGAGCATAGGCTTGAAGCCTTGAGCACTTGGGTGCAGGGCATGAAAAATAGGGTTGCTTTTCGAAAACATTTTCCGAGAAGATTTCCTGATAATATCTCTAATCAAACATGTTTTCATTATGGGAAAATGAATATATAAATCCATCAAGTTTTGTCTCCATTTCTTGGAACTTGTTGCGGAATGTATTAGTAGGTGTTGTCTCTGTATTAATGTCCACTACGAGTTATTCTGCTTTAGATCTGCTATGATTGTGATTGGAGTCTGAACCGACCAGGAGTTCTTGTTTCTTTTGAATATATCAGAAAAACATGTAATTGAGAAGCCAATATCCACTGAAATATCATATTTGGCTCTGGTATTTGCCTTCTTCAGTGTATTAATTGCAAAACCCCTTTCTTTTCCAACCTAAAATTTGTTAATCACTATCATCCTTTTTCATTATTCTCATGTAGGTCTGCACACAACGCTCCTGGAAACGACCTTATGGCGTTGGCCTGCTTGTTGGTGGCCTAGATGAATCTGGAGCTCACCTTTATTACAACTGTCCTAGCGGTAATTACTTTGAATATCAAGCATTTGCAATTGGATCCCGATCACAGGCTGCAAAGACATATTTAGAACGGAAGTTTGAAGGTTTCATGGACGCAAGGGAAGATTTGATCAAGGACGCCCTTTTTGCACTGCGGGAAACCTTACAGGGAGAAAAACTGACGAGTTCAATATGCACAATTGCCATAGTGGGAGTTGGGGAGGCATTCCATATACTGGATCAAGAAACTGTGCAGGCTCTGATCGATGAGTTTGAGATAGTAGGTGAAGAGCCACCTGCTGATGAGGCTGCTACTCCAGATCAAAGCAGTGATGCTGAACCAGGTCCAGCCGATCAGGGAACCCCTTCTGATCAAGGTGCTACTCCAATGGATATCTGATGAAAGTTACCTTGTGTGGTTGCTTTTCTTGGTGAAAGTGTCATGTTGGTAAAACTCCCTCCCCCAAGAAAGAAGTGCTTGTCGAACTTGATGCTTTCATGTTGTTGTGTACCTCTGCAGGATAGACATTAACAGAAGCGCAATGCAACTATTTGAGTTAATCCTCTTGTACCTTGCTTCATATTTGTACTGTGACGAAGTGATGAATCTCCATACTGAGGTCGTAATAGTGATATCTGTGCCTCTTTCTGTATGTTATAGCCTGGTGGATCTCTTGCAAAAATTGCAGTAAGGTATAATGCGTATCTTCTATAGAGTTGAACAAGCATCATGGGCTTTAGAGTATTTCTGTTGGATTGTTTGCCCCTTTTAAGCATCTTACTTCGTCCATTAGAAACAGTATGAGAAATATATATATATATATATATATATTATTAGCAGATGATTATAGTTTAGCTTGCAACTCTGTAATGCTTTGTTTCTGCATTTCGTTTCCTTGAACGTCATTTATTCTAGGGAGGAGGTGGGGTTGCCAGTTTTCCTGGCAATCGATGGATGTAATATGAAGACGAAGTGATAACTCTGGTGGATCCACATTTTCAACTTAAAGAAAAAATGAATTGCGTCGATCTGTGATCCAAAATGCCCTTGGGGCCCATAAACTGGTAATTGCTGATGAAAAGATATGGTAAGTTAGAGAATCACAAGACATTCAAAATTGTAAGTCTAATTATTGAATTCTCAGCTTCGTAGATTGTTTGCCAAGGTTGAAGACGGCAGTTGTAATAGAATCTGCCCCAGAATGGAACTCCAAATAGCCTTCTCGCATAAACTTGGTCATAATAACCTCCATGGCTCTATTAACGCCACGATGACCTGTAATCTCTATCACCATATTGGGGTTCAGGAATTTCAAGTCCCTTTATCTGCATTTGTTTGTACATCCACTGCCAATTCTCTGGAGTCACCTCGCCACCAAGAGAACGGATGACAGACCCACCACTGCAAGAGCCGATCCTGCAGCAGTCCTCCAGTGACAGTCCATTCACGAGTCCATACAAAAACCCACTAGCAAAGAGATCCCCAGCACCAGTGGCATCAAGGGCTACTGCCTCCCCAATTGCAGGGACACGGACAACCTAGAAATACAATTCATAACGTCTCATTGTTAAGTCAAATTTATCAAATATTTCTTGATCATGGAAGTTGATTGCATAATTGTCATGATAATGAGTTTGTACTTTGTATATATACATTGGCAGAGATTTCGCTTGACGATTTAGGTTTTGCTGACATTATTCATTGTCCTTGTGTATTAATGTTCTTTTGATGCTTCTTCTTTTCTCTTTGGTGGTTAATAATGGAACTAAAACGCCAAATGGAAGATACAGCACATAGAACATACCTCCTTTCCGTGTTTCGCGATGCAGCCCTTTGAGCCTAATGTCACCACAGCCCACTGGCAGTGGTTGGCCAGAAATTCAAGAGCTGACTCCGAATCTGCTTTGTCTTCACCCCTGAAATTAATTAGCAACAGCTAATAAGGAATTGCCTAAATTTCGCAATCCAACCTCAGAAGAATGTAGCCGAAGATTCTCATCTGGATTATTACCCCAGAAGTTCTGCCGCTTCATCCTCATTGGCAAAGCAAAGGTCTACACACCCGGACTCCAGTAACTGTAGAAGTGGGAACCTAAACTCCCTTACCATCTGCCAAAGAATATTACATAAAAAATTCCAAGTATGCTCAGGGAGCAGCTCCAATTCTTGTTACCAATTACTCACATCTTAGAGAAACTCAATCCCAACTTCTCTCTTTTAAGTAAAAAGTTCAAAAATTTCAAGGTTGCCCAGGTATTACCTCAAAACTGGCCAGATCAAGCGAAACAGAAACTCCCTCTTGCTTGGCAAGTGTAATGGCTGCCTGAATGATTTCTATATTGAATATTGCGTATCTCAGCACTAACCACTGTACAATTACAAATGGATTAACTTACATGTACAGAGTGTATCAAAAAGAAGCTAGTAGCTTGATGAAACCTAACATCCAAAAACACATTTTGCGATTTCATTTACAAAATATCCAAGAGTCAGGCAGCATTAATTACATCACAATTCAGATTCAAGAATTGAATATCTGTAGCTGCAGGGACAATCCAACCTTCCTTTCGGTTTTTCTCTTTCCAAATTGGGAGAAACGAACAGCATAACCGAAAAAGAACAAGAACTGTCAGAGATGTCTCACCTTGGAACCTTGCAAATCTGCTGTAGTCAATTCATCTGCCTGTAAAGGATAACATCTTGAGAATACATTTGCTTGTCTTAACCAACATGTCAAGAATTTCTCTTAGTGCTTCAACACTAGCAGACTAGATCAAGGCAAATATACCTGAACTTTTACAGCACCAGAGAGACATGGTCGCATTGTACGATTCCCCAATTCATCAACTAAGCAAACACACTGCATTGCATATTTCAGAAATCATGTCCTAATACATATTATCATTAACCTACAAATTTCATTGTACAAGGGAATTGCATTTGTAGAGGCAGAATCACCTGTGCGGTGGGCCCACTTTTCAACCTCAATCTTGAGAGGTTAACTTTGTAAGAACTCATATTGTCTACGAACAAGCATCCTTGATCATCATCCCCACATGCCCCAATTATACCACAAGTAACCCCAAAGCCGGCAGCGAGGCCTCTAATAGTATTAGCAACACTTCCCCCTGCATTGGTTTTCAATGAAGATGTAGTCTCCGGAGAAGCAATAACATGGGTATTAACCTCATTCAAGATTAGATTCAGCTCTTCAACATCAACCTAGCACAGCCAAAAGCATAAATCAATAGATTTCAACAATTATTATTGAACATCGAGAAACAACCTAAAAGAGTGCAGTCCTTACAGCAATCAGCAAA
The DNA here is from genome assembly GCF_026168435.1 of Sesamum indicum. Taxonomy (NCBI): domain Eukaryota; kingdom Viridiplantae; phylum Streptophyta; class Magnoliopsida; order Lamiales; family Pedaliaceae; genus Sesamum; species Sesamum indicum. The sequence goes on along the minus strand of NC_142659.1, from coordinate 29,699,650 downwards.
CCAAGAAGTATTCCCCTCAATATGATCATGCAACTGATGAGAGGCATCTAACATACATAATATCAGACAAGAAATGACATATATGACAATATTTTATCCGCCAAATGCACAAATTTATTCACCATAGACATTAAGAAAAAATGAATATTCTATGACATAACCAGAATCCAAGTGATTACATGAATAAACTACTGGATTACAAACGCTCTTGAGAATAAAAATTTATCCTTTTCACTGAATTGTATAAACATCAAACGTAGCATATAAGAATTGCGTTCACATCCATAACAATTTCACCAAAAAGATTCCAACTTCATCATAATCTGAACTGAAGCTCAAGGAACACACAGGAAACCGAAAGCAAAAGCCATGCCAACATTTGCATCCAAAATCCAAATGGGCACCCATAATCTCCGTCAGAAACCCACAAAATTCATCAAAACACTGACAGAACTCAAACAAAATACAGAATATGAGGACTCATACAGGGAAAGAGCCGCCGGGCTCGCCAGGGATTCGGGAGAGGAGGGACCGATCGACTCTAGCCGCGTGGTCCACCAGGGCAGAGGGCTGTAGGCCAAGTATCACAGGTGCAGCAGCAGCAACAACAGCAGTTGAATCATTTTCTCTATTGTTGATTTTGGGCTGAATTTCAATACCCATTTGTGTTGTGGGATTCTTGAGTTCTTGAAAGAGGATTGCCCGCTCTAATGCAGTGCCGCCACTTTCCACTCCTCCCCTTCCATGCTCTGTTTTATCTTTGTATTTATAGACAGACACTCCTCAACATCTGAATATCTGATACACAAATATTTCTATTTTGTTATAGGGTTCTATAAGTTTTTGGCCCACAAATTTTAGATTCTGCTCTAAAATATCATATATTCTTTTAAATTAGAGGAATATATAAATCTAGTCAATATTTTGTTAATCTAATTTTGCTTTCAAAACATGTAGAAAGAGTTTCATAATCTTCCAAGAAACCGTTTAAAAAGAGACAGGTAACCAGAATTAGTATGCAACTTTGTTATATAATCTTCATGAAAATCAGATAATAAATTTGTTTGAACTTTTTTAACTGTTTACATGTTTGAATTAGGTTTGCAAGTGGGCAATGATGCAGCAACAAGATAATGCTAACTTTCTTGCATATTCCACATAAAAAGATCCGAGAATACAAAGAATGGACAAGAATCCAACAAAAACAAACAGATAAAGAGACCCCAATCATTCGACAGAAATTGGCATGAAGATGAGTGAGGGACGCTGTTTCCGTCTTCTTTATAATCATCTCAGCTGAATTCACGGGATTGGCTCATCCTGTAGATCTTTGCCTTTTCAATGTCCGACCAGCTAATCATACGTTGCTTTTAGAGATTCCCACCAACAATAATGCAAGAAGAATGACTTACAAATAATAATTCTCTACTTGAAGAGTTAAGTTGATTTGGTGGAACCGAAACTTTTACATTTTTGTATCCAGGAAAGCTAAATAGTGCTATTCAATTGATCTGAGCTTAGTCAGATGAAGCTCAACAGTTCCACTGATTTTACAATAGAGTATTGGCAGTTGCTGCTGAGATTTGCATCAAAGTGAGGAAGAAGACCTTGGAAAAGATAAGAAGAAAGATCAATTCAATGGAATGTCACCGATTATCATGGTAAATTATGATCAAAGAAATTCATTGCATTGCAAACAGGGATCTCAAATACAAGGAAAGGAATACATTTTCATTGCATATTCTTTGAATGTAAGTACCCTGATTGAGTTAATGCACCCAAACAAAACTTGCAGTTTTATTTTTAGGCAATGAAGTGCTTACTATAAAAACCACGCACATCTATTCCTCTTGGTGTGAGATTTCAAGAGAGGAAAAACTGAAGGCAAATGGACTGCAAGTTGAAGCTCTTATTGAACAGCCTTCTGGGCTTTATTTGGTAAGATGTTATCTGGAAGAACCAGTTCTGGTGGAGTTTCACGATGTACACCCAGCATTGAATCGTACTCCTCATCACGGCGGGCAAATTTCTTGCGCAGCACCTTTTCAAATTCGATTTCGTCAAAAGATTTGGCATTTTCAGCAGCGTGGACCTTTGCAAGGTTAATATAATTGGTCGCAGATTGGGAGATGAAGGCAATTTCTTCATCAGTAAGCTTTCTGAGGAACTTGGCAGGGTTACCTGCCCACACCTGAGACACAATGATATAGATTTTGGTCACACCTAATAGTACCTTGAGAATTAAAATGGACGAAATTGCACTCAAGAATTAAAATCTAGTCGATATAATTGATTAACGAAGAATTGTGGCTAGTCAACTCTTACTGCAGTATCATATTTTGTATATAGTGCTGTTTTACCAATAGAAGATAAAAGGAGAAAATAAGAAGGAAAACATAGAAGAGGGATCTACTATGCACAAGCACATGTTTTTAGTTATATTTTATGTGTATGGAAAGAGAGAAAGACTTGAAAGAAAGAAAATCTATCGGACCCATTTCCAAGAGTAATAAAGAAAATCTTTGCTCGCGAAACAAATACTACAATTTAAATTTGTTTCAATCTTGGAGGCGTTTCCATGTTTGGGAAAGGCAATGAAAGCATACCTCCCCAAAAGGGATTCTAGTATTCTGTCTCACCAGGGCTCCTGCAGCAACCATGGCATTCCTCTCCACAACTACACCATCAAGTAGGGTGGCTCCCATACCAACAAAAGCCTCATCCTCAATTGTGCAGCCATGTATAACTGCACTATGTCCTGCATTTTCAATTTCGGTTAGTATAGGTTGAAATCTAAAAGAGTAAAATATGGAGCTATCACTGTCTTATATGGAAACATATAAGACATACGAAATGAAGAGCTATAAAGATCACTAACCAATAGTGACATTATCTCCAATAATAGTTGGTAGCACCTTCCCGCTTAGATTAGATTTTGCTACATGCACAAGGGAGTTGTCTTGTATATTAGTTCCAGACCCAACACTGATACTATTCACATCACCTGTGTCCACAAAAGAGGTACATTAAACAAATTACAATGCGAAAGACAACAAATTAGTTCTTCTTTGGTTGTCTAACTAATTTTTTGACCTGTAACATTTTTGGTCTGAACATCTGGACTGTGGTTACAGTCAGTTGTTAAATATCTTGGCAAGTCTACTAATTTCCTAAAATTTTCAGAGTGTAGTTAGATTACCCGAAGTTTTATTGGCAAAGGAAGGATAAAAGGCTGAATTGACAAGATAAGTAGTGAAGGCTGCAGAAAAAGGTTACTGCTTCAATCAATCTCGATGTACTAATTTCATAAATAATGAGAATAGGATGCTGGGTGTACAGGGGCCAAACACTCCATGATTTACATAACATGCGACAAAAATTACAAAATGTCCAACTTCAGATTAGAAAAAGTCCATTTGCAAAACATTTCCAAGATCAATTTGGGAAGAAAGATTCAACTAGACTAAAATAATACATACTTGTGAATTAAGCACCTACCTCGGAGGACGCACCCATACCATATGGATGATCCTTGTCCCACCTGAACATCCCCAATGAGAGAGGCGCTTGGGGCAACAAAAGCATCCCTATCGACAACCGGTGATTTATCGAAGAGGTTCATCAGCGTTCGATGCCTAGACACTGAAATGGAATGGAATAAAGATAAATGCAAGAAGAATGGGGGTTCTTGAGAGAAAGTACCGTAGGTCTATAACAGATATGAATCTTTATCAACTGTGTTAAAGCAGTTTTCATACTTAAATACGCTCAAACAATCATACAACTTTTACTAGTTTGTCAAAAACACAGACAGAACGAATTCATGGATGAGATGAGTCAGTAATTTCAAGAGCTCCGAAACCTATCTCCACAATTCCCCCTTCTAGTCTACAACATTTCTCCTTCGTCACCGAAAAATGTTTCCTTTCCCTGCATATGCACTCCCCATATCACCCCCTCCCTCAAAAAAAGATAAGAATTATCAAACCCAGTTTCTCCAAATTCTAGAAGAACTAAAACTATGGCAAACAATCTCTGCATCTCAAAACCAACAAATCCTTAAAACAGTGGAAAATTGGCAAACAGATAAGAGACTAAAAAGAAGAGAACAAATGTGGGTTGAGAGTTGAATAATAAAAGAGAATTAAATCAAGAAGGACTCACGTTGTTCTTGAAAATAATAATTTCCTTGGAGGCGGCACCCGAGGCGATCCATGGCCTGACCCGTTTCCCGAACCCAAAGTCCTAACGTGTACACTGCTCTCCCTAAGCTCCCCATTCAACTCAAATTTCAATCTTGATTTGTTCTTGTGGGAAGGATCTCCGATATCCAAAGAGGCTTGATGGGTTTTTCAGCTGCGTTTGTGGAGTGATGGAATGGAGTTCACAGTGACTAGGGCGGGGGGCGGCTCTGGACTTGGAGGGGCAAATTTGTGAATTTTCGATCTCTTTCTGTCTGCCTTCAGTTCGGATCACAAAGTTACTATAATTTACAGACAACTCCAGTCTTTTAAGAATACATTTTCTGTTCAGTGTTCTTGCTTGATGAAATTAGGGTTATTTATTTTTTACTTTAAAATAAGTTAAATCAGAGTCTTTTTTTTGGTAAATAAGTTTAATTTTTATTTTAATTACTTTTTGCATATTTAAAAAAATACCCAATCCCTAACGGCAAAATTCACCCACCTATGAAGATAATTAGATAATTTCACATGTAAACTATTAATACACCAACTTTTTTATTATATCAATATTTCTACTTATAACTATTACTTTGAAATATTCAACTTTTACGTCTTAATCACCTGTCTATTCTCTTTTTAAGCATGGATAAAGAATATAGATTCTTACGAACACTATAAAAGTGGTAAATTCAAATTAAATTACATAATGAAATTTTGAAAATTATTAAATTAAAAAATAATAATTACGCACCTATAATTTTTTAAAATGTAGAAATCATTTAATACATTCATCGACAATCAACAATATAAAAAAATCTTGTGCGTGTAGTTATTCATAACTTATGCCTAAAACTTTATTAAATCTTTTTGGCCACCGACATAAGATTACATTTGTACAAGAATGTCTGATTTTATGGGACATGCGACGCTCCATAATTTACAGTATATTCATATAAATTATTTTAACTTTTAAGAAAAGTAAATATACATGTATTAAAAAAATATTAACATAATTATAAAAATCATTTATATTTTTTAAAACTTACATATATACCTCCTGAACATTATTTATAACAATTTTTACTATTTGGTTGACATATGTAATTTTCTGTTAAAAAAAAGAATCAGACATTGATGCTAACAATAAGTCGTATAGGGTGTTAATTTTTGTGTAAAAAAACCTTAATATAATTTAAATGAAAACGTAAGTAATAATTTTCTTAAAGAAACAAAGAATTAATTTGGTAACTCCGCAATGACATTGTTGCTTAAATGAATATTACAGGCTATGTACAGACAAGCCAGCACACCAGAAAAAGAGTGGGAAGGAAATGTCCGAAAAGACCAAAACACAAACCATATTTACATACATTATCAAGTCATATATAAACTCAAAAGTAGACTCAAGCGTTGATTCCGGTCCGGCCTGAACCGGCCATATTCCCGACGTGAAACTGGGAAGCGTACTTCTGCCGGGTCCCTTCCGTTGCAATCACCGGAGGTTCGTTCAGAAACGCCCAGTTACTACTGATCCACCTGCATCCAAACACCACAAATAATCATAAAATAGATAAAAAAGAAAAATAAAATTATGTGTATAATTTGAAAATGAAAGTAGGTATCTAGGGTGAGTGTATATATACGGTGAACGTATCAACCCGTACCAGCCATTCTTTTGTATTAGTTTTTCAAGATTTTTATCAGGTTCCGTCTCTAAGAGATCCGTCTCTGTTGTGGACAGTAGTGGGTCAGCAGTAGTAGCTCCCTCCTCCTTTCTTCTAATTTTTGTACCACCTTCCTCAAATACACTTTTCTGTACAACAAACAAATTTTAGTTTAATATTTTAATTTTCAAAATAATATTATTACATATATTATATTATTTTTTCTTTTTGTTTTTTGGAGAAAAAAAAGGAAACCTGGGGGGTGCGAGGGGAGAGAAGAGAAATATCCCTCAAGTGCTCCTCCTCTTTCAGCTTCTTGGACTTCCAAAACGCTTCAATTTCTTCCTTTGTCAATGATTTAGTCCTTCTATATTTTTCTGAATTAAAACCCACCAAATGTTAATTAAAACCTCCCATATATTTATAATATATATATTCAAATAATTAGATGAATGAATAAAATTAAGACAAAGAAATACTAACCAAGATTAGGGTGTGGGACAGGAGAGTCCCAACCTGCCATAAGAGAACCCATCGCCTGCTCCTAATTAATACACACTCTCTCTCAATGTACAGACAAACAACCAAAACAGCTTTGTTTCACAACTTAATTTCATCCAAGTGGTTGCAATGCAATGTGTTCTTCTTATAGACATGAAACAGATGATTTTTAGAGATAGAGTTAAAAGGTTAGTGGTTGGTGGGGGTGTGGTGCCATCACATCATTTTCCGTCTTGATCTTATCTTCAACTGGACAACTACTAAATATTTTAGTACTAAAATTAGATAAACCATGGACTTTGGATGCTAGTCAGGATCCGGACATGGGATATTGGGACTGAAAGACTTCTCTAGCAGCCCATAGATTTAGGGTAAGTTATTTTAATATATATACATATATATATAATTCACATATATTAATCTGTAATAACACATATATATACACATCAGTAGAACTATTAGACGTCAGCATCATTTGATCATAATCTCAAACTTTTTGTTTTTATTGTCCGTGATAAGGATGACATTTATGATGATCTATGCAGCTTGCTGTCTAACATGATTTGATTCGTTAGGTCTACAAGTTTTAGGACAACCTCGTCAATGAATTTTTGTTTGCTTTCTATACTCATGTATTATCTGGAAGTAATAGGCGTGAGTGAGGACTGAGGCGAGTCACATTACTAGCTAGCATACAAATACAAATGATAATTGACCTGATTCAGTTTTTCCAGAATTGGTAAATACCTACTAATATTAACATCTTTGATTTTAAAACCAGAAACTTCTATTATATTCTAGTGTACATTAATGTATAATTGATATATGGTTCTTTTAAGAATATAATTAAATTTATTTATAATAAATAATTTATTTGTTAGATGAAAATAAATATTGATCGATACGTGCAAACTACACGGGTCCAATAAATATGGATTATTATTTGAAACATGGGCTGAACATATGAGAGCTTCAGGGAGAGGACATGCAAAAAAGACGTTAATACTCGGGCGCCCAAATTAGTATTGGATTTGTGATAAAATAAAGTCAAAAAGCAATTAAATTTGAATGATATTGAGATATCACGAAGAAGATTGAAAAAAATGCAAGAAACACATAGTTTGATGCTTGTAGAATTCTTAGAATTTGCTTAGAGAGAGAGAGTCGTCCCTCGCATGGACTGTTTGAACCTGTAATTATAGAAGAAATGCCCTTTCCTACAGGGTGTCTTGGCTTATTCCAGAGAAACTCGTGGAAGTTGGTTGGGTAGGGGATAAATCTTCCTTATCTGCGGGTGGATGTGCTATAGCAAAAGTCTTTTTCATCTTGGGAGACCCCATGCGTGTGAAGAGTCCTTCCTTGCTCATGAGGGGCGAGGGCTTCCTTGATTTGATGTAGTTAGAGAGGTGGCTGTTGTTACCTAGGTCGACTAAGCACCATATTGGAGTGTAAGCTGTCACGTGTATAGGCCCTTTGAGCCGAACGATTTATTGGGCCTTAACTATGGTCTGTGGTGTGGGAGGTCTTGGGCCGCCATCTTCTTTTCTGGGCTTCTTGAGCTGCTTGGTTAGAGTGTGGGTTGGGCTGCTGCAAGCATCCATATTTTATTAGATGAAAATAAATCTCAAGGGATATTAATTATAATTTTTCAAATTGCAAAAAATCTAAATTTAATTGCAGTGAATTTTATGGAAGAAAAGTGATATTATTCTTATAAATTATATCATATCGGTAAATAAAATTTATATTGTAACAAAATAACATAATTTACATTATTTTTTACCCTCAATTTATATACAAAAAAAACGTGTTAGTTTAATTACTTATTCCACAAAAACAATATTATAAATTTGGTGCACATAAAAAATTACCTGGCGCAGCGTACACTGATTACTCCTCAAAATCCGGCACGTAATTTGTACAAGAAATCAACCCAAATTCCATGGAAAGCAACTATTTGTTTTGATTTTTTTTTGACGGGGGGAAGCAACTAATTAATTTGCACACAATTACAATTTACAGCATGGAGGAAAATTTTTTGTTCATGAATTTCGTTTAGGGCCCTGAGCGCCGGAGATTCTACGAAAATGTGAGGGCACAGATCTAATCCAAGACGAGCCACCAATCATGTCCTCTCTCAGGAAGGGCGCAGCCTCTTGGCTGGAGAGACTGCGCGACCACTTCACTCTCTTGGAGGTGCTTGCACCTGCTCCGTAGCATTTGTACTCCCCGTAATATGCAGTCCTGTAGTAGTACCTTTGCTTGGAGGACTCACCCCAATCATCCCATCCCTCTGGAACTACCACCTTCGACATGTATGTTAGCGCGAAAACCACCCGAGAATACTTCCCCCACGGCCTCCCCAGCACAGCACTCTTCACGCCCGTTATCTTGCACTTCACAAACGTGAACCCCGTCTCCTCCTCCGCCCTCTGCCTCCGCTGCGCCGTTATCGCCCCCATCCCTCGTGCCAGAGAATGCAAATGGCACTTCTGCACTACCATACCTTCATCAATATATTACTAAATTTCTTGAAAAATCATATCGAGTTGGAAATTATTTTATTTTATTTTTATTCTTATAAATTCAAGAAAGAGAAAAAGGGTCTGTGAGTTAGACCTGAAATATTGAGGCTCCGTTCCCAAAAATGAAATCAGTGTCTCCTTCGACGTAGCAATTGGAGTAGTAATGCCTACCCTTGTCATCGAGCAAGGTGTCTTGATGCGACAAAATCCTACAGTTCATGAATGCTGCCCTATCACCTGAAACCCTCAACGCTACCGCTTTCGCTCCCGCTCCATAATTATTCTACGTACCAATATTATTATGTAATTAATTTACAATATATTGGAATATTAAACCAAGAAACACAATTTAGGTTTAATTGTATTTTTCATTCTTTAATTATATCTCTTTCACATTTTAATTCTATAATTTATTAGAGTTGTAAAATAATTATTCACATTTTTTAATTTAAGATTTTAGACAAAATTGACCACAATTTTCAAAATTAGCTTGGAAGTGACGTCATAATTACAGTCAACATTGAACAATATTTCGATAAAATTTATTCTAAAATTGCAAAATTAGAATAGGAAAAGGATCGTTTTACAATTCTAACAAATCACAGGATCAAAGTGTCAGATACTTATAATTATAGGATTAAAAATACAATTAGACATTACTTCTACCTGAATTGTGAGATAACGGGCCATGAAATCAGAAGCCAGAACTGAAAATGTCGGAGACTCAAAAATTTCCCCACTGTCACTCCAAGTGATAATAGTTTTAGTAGCCTCAGTGCCACTCAGTGTTATGAAGGGCTTGTCCGCCGGAACCACAATCTTTTCCTCGTAAACTCCAGGCTTCACCAAAATGAAAATGTGGTCTGAATTATTCGACGGCACGGAATCGATCGCATCTTGAATTTTTCTGTAGTCCCCATTGCCCGATTGATCAACCTCTATAAGAATGGCTGTCGATGGATCTGCATCGCTATCTGCAGCCAGAACGGAAGCTAGTAGAATGACCGAGATAACAATACCACAACCTAGTACCATTGCAACGGAAGAGCTTCAATTCATGACCAAATTAAGCATATAATTGTGTTGTATTCGGACCACATATATTTATAGGCGTGGAAATATGAAATAATTAAAGGGCTTTTTTTAGTTTCTTGCGATGATCAAAGAGGAAGAACAGGCCACGACGTCTCCCTTGTAGAGTGAGGAAATGCAGGCCATTTTGTTGTAAGGAGGAGGCAGGGAAGTATGTAGGTGAATTGAAACATAAGTAAGAGATGTTTGAAAAATAAAACAATGTGGTACGTAACTGCTGTTTTGTTTCATTCAAAACCCTGGATTGTCGGAGTTATGATTTACGTACGTGGGAGATGACGTTGTGGGTTTGATTTTTGTAACTGAATCCTCATTGGAGGAGAGATGGGTCTTTTGATGATGATGGATTTTCAAGTTAGAAAGAATAATGGGAGTGGGTATGGGCTTTGGCCCGAACTTGATTGGCGGAAATGGAACATACCCTTGGTGTCTACGCTTCCATGGAACAGGCAAGAGCAACATTGCTTCTGTCTGAAAACAGGACCCCGATTTTTAAGTACCATTCTTGTCCATGCCAATTTTGCTTCACCCCTACTAAGTTTGGGGATGGCGATTTGAGCTCGATTGTCACACTCAATTAGTAACATTCTTGAAAACTGTCGTAATTCAGATAAATTGGGCTTTTGATGTCCATGTAAGAATTGTTACCCACATTTTGGGGTTTTCAGTGGCCATTCATATATTAAGTAATGCTAAATGTTGTACCTGATATCTTTGACCAGGGGCACAAGTTCTACACTTGTTGTACTCAAATGGATGAATTATTGCATGATTATCTGATTTATTAGGATCAATTTATTTTTGGGTTTTTGGTATTAAGTCCGATATCTAATTTAATTATGGATTATATTTTATTTACTCCGAAAGACCTCAACTCATTACTAACATAAATGACCCGTCACCGATTTGGATTATGCAAATTTGTGGTCCACGCCTTGGGCTTGTTGTTATGTATCAATTCCCAATGGCCAATTGCATTTGTATTAAATTTTATACTCATTTTGACCTTTCAACAGTTCAATTTATTTTTTAATTCTGAATACCCATGAAAATTTTTGTAGTACGAGATTTTTTGACTAAATTATTTTCTCATTATTTTGAATACCAAAGTTCCTACCATAGTAGGTGAAGGAGATTTAACTCCCGGTCGTTTTATTTATCCATTCACAAATGTTCTCAATGGATTTTGAACTTAATATCTATTCAATAAAATATTGAGCCTGCAATCATTGGGGTGTTCCTAAGGGACGAACTTCCCTTGGTTTCAAATGCAGCACCTTATTCCAATTATTTTCAACATTTGTGGTAATTACATATGTAATCATCCTTTTGCAATTAATCCTCACAAGTACACTTAGAGCCAAGTGTACTTGAACTTACCAAGACAACAAGGCGAACTTTTAGGACAGGAAATACAACGGCACTGTGGGTGTGGAGGTCGGATGGGTAGCATCTCCAAAAAGCTTCACCCAAGTGAAATTGCTAAAAGTGTTCAAGAAGACGACATGAATAAGGAAGCTACAGCAGATTGGGGGAGACGTATTGGGCATGCTATAGAGTAAACCAAAGATAACAAAATCATAACTTATTACGACCGTTATCATATCGATGTAAACATAACATTATATATTCAAATATGGGTAATCATAATTTCACTCATAATTTAAATTTTCTTTTTATAAGCTGTTTGTGCCTAGATAGAGGGTTTAACAGACCACCTACTCGTATACTAAGTTCAAAATCTCAAATTACATGGACAAATTTATGAGCAATAAACGAGGAGTACTTACTCCCTATGCAAAATCTCAGTAACAACTTAAATATCCTAACCTAATCAACTCCTGAAAAGTGAAGGAGCCCTTACACAATGTTTGGTTTTGTGTTTTGGCCCATTTTAGAGATGGGCCAAAACACAAAACCTTGTTTGTTTTTGTGTTTTGCACACCTTCACTAGGTGTGCAATTGTAATTTAATTTTTTTTTTATTCTTCTCTTAACATAAATATATATATTATATTTCACTAACAAATAAAATACTATATATACATACACATATATATTACTAAATATATATTAAAAGATATGATTTGACAATGAACAGTAACTCATGTCTCCCAAATCCCAACATCAAACCTACACCACTTATTTTTACATTATTTTATATTATATCAAAACACAAATCCAAACATATCATCTATCTCAAAACACATGCTTACTTATCTCTATTTTTCTCTCTCTATCTCCAAAACACCAAAACAAAAACATCCAAAACATTAATCCAAACATAGTTTTAGTGTTTAAGTACTGATATGCCTCGAGATTCAACCGACTTCCGAGGATGGTGAAACTCCTACGCTAAGAGTTGAGAACTTGAGGAAATGAGCACATAATTAAGATCTATCGATGCTTAACTCAATTTAGGTGTGAGTTCAAAAAGTTAGAGCAAAAATATGGACACTTAGAAAATATAGATCTACCTCATTAATCCTAAATTGTCTGAAGTATTTATAAGAGCCAAGTGTCCATACTTGTATGAATCCACATGTCAAAATGAAGGGGTGTTTTACTCGATTGTTGAGTTGGGTTCGTATTTTTTCTTTTTTTTTCTTTTTAAAATCTTATCTAAAATATGGGAGGAATCAAAATAAAGCCAGAAAATTGCTGACGGAAGGAATATTATAAAACGAAAAGACACTTTTACTTCTCATGGGAACAACCACAACTAGACATTAAAATGTGAAAAGAAAGTTGGAGCATATATATACATATATATTCCAATTTGTGCATAATTTGTAACTAATTGGGGGCTCAAGTATATATGGAATGATAATAAGCTAGTGTCAAATCTGCTGAGCATATGTTTGCTAAAGAAAAAAAAGGGGGTGGGGTGGGGGGGGGGGGGGTTTGTTCATACACCTCATATGTCTATCTCCTTATCTTTTGGAACATTTCATCTCAAAAGGATCACCTATTAATTCCTCCTTTTCCATGCTGATTCAGCTATTTGGAAATCTATTCTCATATGTCTATTTTGATACTTTATTCAAAGATTCTTCCAAATTTTTGGTCCCCAACCTTTCTTATGCATGATTGGACCATTAACATGGAAATAAGACTTCCCCTACTTCCTCACATGTTGCCATGCCATGCCATGTCATTGTCTTTGACTCTTTTTTGCGAGGGTTAGATTAATTTGTATTATTTATGTTTTTTGATTTTTTATCACATGCAATTCTAACATTGTTTCGAGTAATATAGAGTTATCTAATTATGTCTACGGAGCCTATATGATCACTTTACCGCCAGAGCTCCTTCAAATACTCGGGTACCTTTTAGGTCTTCCAATAGAGTTATGATCATTATTGGTGGATGAGTCCATTTACATAATTTTAGCTCTCTTTTACAATTTTCTCCGTATTTTTAACATTTAATGAGTGGGATTTTTTACAGGTTTTGGCCATGCATACACTCTAAAAAATACGTGCTCATATTTAATCAAAGGCCTAAGTCCTGGGCTACTCAGATCAAGCAAATCGACCTCCCAAAAAAGAAAAAAAAGAAAGATAAAGGAGAGAATTTTAATTCCCTTTTCACCCAATTTCTAAGACTTTAGGTTTAAGGGGTTTGGAGTATTTGCATAAGTTTGAATCAAAGAGGTGGAAAATACTACAATTTATCCCTTTGTGTTTTTTAAAATGAAGTAATTTACCTCCCTACCTAAGGAAGTATATTGTTTCATTTTGAAAAATATAGGCGTAAATTGCTATTGTATCTTCATAAGAGGATAATTTGTTCGCTTACAGTATCACAAGGAAGTAAGTCGTATTAAACCCGAAAAATAAATGATAAAACTTCTGAGCTATGAAAGGGTTGCCCTATTTTGATACAGATTCGCGGAGCAGCATATATAGCATGTAGACCTGAATATTACTTAACAAGAAGGGCCCTCCGCCTCCACCTGCACATGGAAGGTATCATCTCAAGGATGTAGCAGATTCACATTTTCAATGTAGTAATTGTAGCATCTATTTTTAGTGCAACCTTTTTGCACCATATGCCATGATAAAAGGTAAAACCAAATAGGGGGAACTATTATTAGTTCATATTGTCCTAATAAGGACATCTAATTTCGTGGGTTTAAACAGTTTTTTGAGAAGACGGCAATCACAGTATTTGTGTGGTTTTAAATGAAGTGGATGCACATGTATTCGTTAAATTCTAATTCTGATCAAATTTGATCGGATCTGAACTAATTATATGACAAGTGTAAGACATTTGCAATGTGATTGGTATACAATTCAAGAAAAGTGACCAATCAAGTGTATCACAATTACTGAATGATTAATTAATTTAATTTGATCGGACTGAGTAAGAATTTTTCGATTAGGTGTAGTTAAGGGTCAGAATTTATGAATGAGAAGTGGGAATCAATGTGGTCATGTTGTATGCATTATTATATATACATATATATATATATAGAAAAGCAATGCTGATGAAGGGGAAGATTTAGTACGATTTTAGGAATCAATTCTACTTCAATGGAAAGACTGTGCGACATAGTGATATATATATATACTGATTAGTTGATTCCAAGCAAGTGGCTAATCATTTCATATGTAAATTAGTTAGGGTATATGTATATTACATCAAATTTGAGGAGAGAACAGTGCAATTATTCCTGATTTATATACGAAAGACCAAAGTCATCCACACTTAAAACTACAAATCCCATTCTCCAGTACCATGAAATGTTAAAAAGTAAAGGGCTGAATAGAAAACTGAGATGCAAATGCGAAAATGATAATATAAAATCAAACTGTGTTCTTGTTAGTATAGCAGCATATCATATATATATATATCGATCACCCTCAAGTAACAACAGCTGCTGTTATGATCTGCTTATGCTGTACAAAACCGACACAAGAGATATCCTAAAAGAATGAAGAAGATAACGGTCGATACATATGCATCTCCTTTGCTAATTTACGGACAAAGACACACAATTACATGGGCAGAGCCAACAACAGAGATATCAACACCCCTTTGGAACCTTGCTCAGAACAGGATAAAATCACCATTTCCAAAACTCTGACTGATCATCATATATATGCTATATATATATATACAACCAAAAAACTCATGGATAAACTTCAAGAAAACAAAGCAAAGATAAACGGAAACGGGTTAATATGTTTCGATCTTTTCAGTCCATTGTTTTACAACTTTCTAGTAAAATTTGCACTAACAAATGAAAAGTATATGGTACTTAATAACAGTAGTAAATCAAAGGAATGAATTGAAGATAAGATTTTTATCTACCTTATTAATTCAGGGAGAATATAGAGCAGTAAACAAAATTGCAACTTGTCGAACGTGCAACTTCGTATTGTCAATCAGATGCAATAAAAAGTATATGATATAGTAAGTCAAATTAAAGTTTTTAATTATTACCAAAGAATATCTATGTCATGTATTTATTTATTTTTGAGGGTATGATTTGGTGATGTTGGCGCATCTATCTTAACTAGTAGGGACTTGGGATTGGGGGGATCTAATCCCACCAGCTGGTTAGAATTCTCTATCTAATCCACTTGCTTCATGACCATGATATCTTGTAAGAACGACAAGAAATGGACTTTTCAACAGTTCATCGAAACCTTTAATGTCGTCTCTTCTTCTTCTTACAGTCTTCCTAGTTGTTTGTGACCCTTTTAAGCACAAGAATCACATATTCTTTTCCATGCCCCCACCCTCAAAAGATGAATAATATTCGTCAACTTGCTTTGCTGCAATCACCTTTTCTTCAGTATATAAAGACTTTGTGTTGCAAAATCATGTTATAACCAACACACTCATAACTAATAATATTTCTCCTTTGACTCGGGCAATATTAATTAGTATATATCTGACTTATTACAAGGGATGGCATCAAGCTCCATGTCTTCATCACGTGGCTCGTCCTCCTCGTGGACACCGAAGCAAAACAAGCAGTTCGAGGACGCTTTGGCCATGTACGACAAGGATACACCAGACCGGTGGCATAACATAGCCAGAGCGGTCAGTGGGAAGACAGCCGAGGAAGTCAGGAGGCATTATGAGGCGCTAGAGAAGGACATTATGAAGATCGAAACTGATCAGGTGCCTATACCTAATTACAAGGCCATGGCCAACGGCAGAGGATATGGCAATGAGCAGAGGTACTGTAGTACTAACTGCTGACAATCAGAATCATTCATTTAAACAGTTGTGTGGTTGCATATATACTTACATAATGCATCAACTGCTTTATGTGCAACAGGCTCCTCAAGAATCTCAAGCTACAGTGATCAACTAATTGCTAGAGTTAAATACTTCATTACCATATACAATGTAATAGTATATGTGGTCTTGCCTGAAGAAGAAGTTCATCTTCTGTTTCTTACTCTACCAGTCTTATTCCAAGAAACATTAAAACTGTACTGGTAGCAATGAATGTTTCTCTCTCTAGAAGCTTAAGTGCAGAATCAATAAGATGCATATATCATGTGGTCATCACATCTTGTAACATGTTGTGTCAAAGTGTATAATAGTCCTATGTTTGTCCCCTTGTGTCTTTGAATTTCATGCATGCCTTAATTTGTTGTTGAGGATGGTTATTACTCAAAACCAAAAGTAACTAAATAAATTGGAGTCATTTATCATGAAAGATGGAGATGCGGGGTATCGATCCCCGTACCTCTCGCATGCTAAGCGAGCGCTCTACCATCTGAGCTACATCCCCTCCATATCTTGCTTTCTTCCTCAACCCAAATTTTCACCGTTTGTACGAGAGATAAAAATATTGAAAAAATAAATAAATTAGATACACAGAAACTACTTAAGAAATAAAATATTATTTATAATAATCCGTAAAAGACAATAAAACGATCCAAATGACAACTTCAGCTGGGGCCAAAGCATACATTCTAGTATTTCAACTCCGCTGACAAAGACAAAAAAGTTCAAATTCAGAAACTGAGTTGTATTTATTAGACAAAAGTAGTACAGTCTTCTAATTAATGTTCTTGTACTAAAATAGAAATTATCTTTTCCTATTTTTAAGTACTCCAATTTTAGCCGTCAACTTCTTTTTTATATTGGGTTTTAGGTGAAAAATGAAAATATACAATTTTCAATATGTATTTTTTGAATTTTTTTGTTTTATCTTTTATCTTTTTAGAGCAGCAAATAAGTCATATAACTTTTTTAATTTTTTGCTATTCTGGTCCTTCAATTACCCGAGTTTACAAATATTGTGAGAAAAAAATATGTGTCTTGCACGTGCTTTTTTCAATTTGGGGTTCTTGTTCCCACTGGTCAATTTTTTGGAAGCAAGTTAATCTTTGATTCTGTATTTTTTTGCATCCTGATGTTTCAATCTTTTATCTTTTTAGGGTAGCAAATAAGTCGCATAACTTTAAGTTTTTCGCAATATTTTCAAGTCGGGTTGCCTCAGTTGCAACTTTCCGTCTACCTTAATTTAACTAGTAAATTTAAATTTTTACTATATTTATTTAACTAAATAAAATAGAATACAAAATGAATCATATTTAATAAAAATAAATTATTCTTAAATATGCATGAATAAAAATTTAATTGATGGTAAATTAACTTTAAAGAGTGGTGGAAAAATAAATATAGTTGAATGTATTTTTATCTAAACATATTTTGCCTACCAGTGATCGTTTCTATTAATTCCTCTCACTTAATTAGTAGTATAAATATTAGATAACGAGTAATTCTATTTATTTCATAATTTATTATTCTTCTTGAAGTATATATAGATGGGGAATTATTTGGAATTGATTTTGGTATTGAAATTTTTTGGATCCAATCAAGCAAGTGTTTACTGAACGTCGTTAAATCATGAATTCGAGTCTTATATAATATTTAAATATTCATCTCAGTTGTTATTATTAATTTATTGTTGATATATAACAATATATATATATAATATAGTACTGATAGCTTCATCAAAGTAGGCCATGGATTGAACACAGCGCAGCACCTGTGAGCGCATTAATCGCCTCTAGAATTTATGACATCAATAGAAATATTGGATCATGGTACGTACATGAAATCAAAGAACGTTAATGAAACAAAATATCTATGGAAAACATCAACTTATTATTCGAGGAATTTGAATACAAAGTTGTACTTAATTGGTACCAACGTACAAGGATCGGAGCATGCATATTCAGACAATTAATGTTAAATTCTTCCCAGCTAGTGCTGTCCCAATATATAAATTTGGAATTTTGAAACCCTAAATTTGTAATTCTTGGGGAGTTTTCTTGGAAGATGTCTTGTTATTGTGCATCCATACTTTGAAAACCTGTCTCTTAACCCCAATTTCAGCACAAAACCTCTGCAATTCTGTGTCATCTTCTCTCGGAATCCTCCACCCCAGCTTCTCCGCAAACCCCATCATCTTCTCCTTCTGCTCCGCCGTGAATTTCGTACGGAACCGCTTCTTGTTGCCAAACTGCACCGGTGGTGGCGGCGCCACCGCGTGTGAATGGAAGGCGTTGAAGTTCAGCTCCTCGCTTGACGAGTCAGTGCCGATGCTTCCACCTCCCCCGCCGCAGAAGGCCATTTTCACCGGCTGCACCATTGAGCCGGCCCAGTGAGCTAGGCCGCCGCGGACATGGTGCTGGGCCAGGGAGGCAGAAGGGAGAGGAGGCGGGAGGTGGAGAGGGTGCACCATGGCAGCTCCTCCGTGGTGCTCCTTGCGGTGGAAGTTACGGTGGCAATTGCAGGCGGCGCATTTTAGGGCTTCGAGAGTTCCTTCATCGCCGCTGGGCATGAACTCCCCGCAGCCGTCGGTGACGTTTCCTCCGATGTTGGCGGCGTGGTTCTTCAAGCACTCGCGGTAGATCGTTCTCGGGTTGGTGGGCCTGGATATGGATCCGCCGCAATCCGGGTCCAGGAGTCTTGTTTTTTCCTGTCGGGAAATGGGGTTTTCGAGTAGGCTATGGTTGTAGGCGGCTGAGGAGGTTTGCGTTCTCATTCCCTTCTCTTCACCTGTACTTAGCGACATTATTGTTGTACTCAACAAACCCTAAAAATTTCTCGGGCAAGAACAAAAACCTTCTTACCAAGTGTGTGTTTTCTAGTGTTAATGACACTAATTATCAGACATTACAGTCTTAACTACTAATTAACTGTAAATTCCCAGCTTATGATCTTGATCATATCATCTTTCTGTCTGCTAATCCCACCAACAAACAACCCTTAACTGATTCCTTGTCATGAAAAACAAGACCCTAATTAATAATAAGAGAATTGAAACAAGAAAAGCCCTCAATGGGCAAAAGTTGTAAGAGAAATGCACAAAAACACTGCAAAAACCATCTCAAAAATCTTGAAAAATTAACCACCGGAATTAACGGCCGCTGGCAGTCCTAAACACTACACTTGCCAAACCTAAAAACAAGAAGAAGAAGGGCTAGTCCTGAAATGTAAGATTATAGCAATGGGCCGGAAAAGAATTGGACAAATGAGAGGCGGGGTGGGGTTGAGTGTGTTGCAGAGGTTCCAACAGCCAACCAAGTATCCAACAAGAGACAAGTTGGTTGCTTGTGATGAAGCTAAGGAGAAAGAAAGAAAGAAGGGAAAGGAAAGAGAATGAGGGGTAGAAAAAAGTGATGATGAGATTAATTAAGAAAATGGATGATCTGAAATGAAATGAAAAAAAGAAAAACAACAACCGACAAGGTCATGTTCCTCCTCTCCCACGCCCTGCCACTTGGTCCCATCCCACACCCTTCATTATTGCTCTTTCCCACACACTTCCCTCCCA
This sequence comes from Sesamum indicum, assembly GCF_026168435.1. NCBI lineage: Eukaryota > Viridiplantae > Streptophyta > Magnoliopsida > Lamiales > Pedaliaceae > Sesamum > Sesamum indicum. The sequence goes on along the minus strand of NC_142659.1, from coordinate 29,679,865 downwards.
CGTACCCTCTTATTTCCTTTTCACTGTTTAACACTTCAAAACCCCCAAAATATGACGCCAATAATGCATGGTATTTTCTGCCCGATTTGACCCTTCTCCTTCCTCTCTTCACCCACTTATTCTCTTTTCCGGGTAAAAACACCACCACTCCACTCCACGCCATTACAGCTATATAAAATAAAACTGATCAAGGCTTTAACCCTTTTGGGATAGTTATAAATTATGTAAACCACAAAGTAATTTCATACATGCTCTATATATATGTAGGTATGAAATTATTAAATTTATTTAATTTGCATTGTAATGTCATTTTCTCTGCATAATGTCACGGACTTGTGCGTTGTGTCGTCGCTCTTACAATAAATTTGAGCGTGTGCTAGTATACATAAATATATCTAATAAATACATCAATACTAAATTTAAAATCCTATGCACTCAATGGAGACCATTCATCCCAATAAATTATACATAGAGCATAATCATACTATATATTCTTTTTAAATATTATTAAATTACTAATAATTGGAATAATACTAAAATTAAGAATGGCATGCAGCATTAATAGTAGTTAGTGTGTGTGAATAAGGTGTTGGTGCGAAGTGTAAAGGCTATATATAGAAGTGAGGTGTGCAAGTGTAGCAGGGAGGGTCCCCCACCCCCCAACCCGCCAGGCCCCATACTTTCCTCACCCAATGTGTTTCACCTTTCTGTCTTTCCACTTCGCTGCCTCTGTTTCTCCATCTATGTCCACTACTGTACGCTTCACTACTTGCCAACCTAAGACCTTCAAAGGCCCGTTTACTTTGAGTATTCTATTAAATGATTAATAAAATTATTTTCAATTAAATAGATGAAAAAACAAAAGTTTTGAATAAATTATAATTTGTTTACTTAGATGTATTCTTGATCAAGATAAAGTCTAGTCATTTGTTTATTTTGATTGATGCATATGAGTTGAGCGTGAAATTACAATTAAATCCTTTAAGACATATTATGGTCATTAGTATAATCCATCCCACCTCTCGAAGTGAGATAAGTTATGGAGGTGGAATAGTGATTAGTACAGGACCCATGATCTAACATCACTAAAAAAAATGATTATTGGCTACAATTTTAATATTTATTAATTAAAAATCATAGTAAATAATTTTTATCAATCATGGTTAAGTAAAATCGTTGCTAATTAAACATAAATTTTTCATCAAAAAAAAATTTGTCATGGCTAAGAGCCTTGGTAAAAATATTTAGCCATAGCAAATGTTTTAGCCATCCTCGTAGATACCACGGCTAACAACCGTTGCATGACTATGGTCAATAACTATTTGCTACGATTATTTTATTTTTAACTATGACAATTGATTATGATTACATGTTACATTTTTTTGTAGTGTATCAAAGCCTACCTCAATATAAATACTATATTAAGTTATACTATTTTTTTATTTAAGTTAATAAATCAAAATAAACGGGATTTAATTGAGCTTTATTTAATGTTTATTATATTATAGATTTTAATCGGTAATTTATTTTATATTTTTCTATTTAATTTAATTAAATAAATAATATAGGATAAAGGTGTTAGCTGTCTATCTGGCATTCTGCTCTCTATGCTATTTTTGATAGTGTTCCATTTATTCAGACAACTTGGTGAGTTGGGCACATTCTTGATCAAGAAGGCCATGTATATATACATTTCAATTTTTATGTTGCGGGATTCAAATTGAGTGATTCGAATAAAAATAGGTAGATATATGGACATTTTGGCACTTCCAATCTTTTAAATTAAAAAAAAAAAAATTACCCCACTCCAAAGTAGGGGCAAAATGGGTTTTTCAGGTTTATATGGGGTAGGTATGGTCACTCTCATCCCCTCTTGTGGTCCACATACATTAACAGGCCTAATTGTTTTGGGCTTTAAGGCAATGAAAATCTACAAAAATATTCTTAACGGACCCCTGCCCCAAAACATTATCCGACATGTATATGGGCAATATGGCTTCCACTCTCTTCTTTCTATGATGTCCGAGTCCTATGTGAGGAGATGGGATCAAAGTATGAAACCACTTTTCATAGAAACCCCAAACAAACATTGGTAGAGAGATCCCGTATCATCATATCACATTATAATGGAAACAACTTCACATTGTTTAATGAGGGAGGATACGTACGGCCATCTACAACAACCTTTTTGTGGCATCTACATGTTTAAATTGGGGACATGTATACATATTCATCACCATAATCAACCCGCCTCTCATTTTATGCCAAAGTCTTGGAAAATTGTTAATAATATTGATTTATTGGAACAATTACGCCATCTTTCTCTAAAGTTTGGTGGAGTTACACGTAAATTTTCTTACATTTAATATTCTTGACGTTTGTTTTCGTCCAACAAATAAATCAGTTCGTTAATCAAAACTAACAGCAAATACCCCCTCATTTATTGCAAAATCTTTTCTAATTAAAATACTCTTGTAAGGGTGAAGATCCTACTCACATGCAATAAAGCGTGTGATGATGTATAAGGATAGTTTGATAAATATATACATATATATATATTTAACTTGTAATAAGTCAATAGAAAATTAATTGGGGATAATTATGAGTTTTCATTCAATTTTTTGCTAGTATTAGCAAATTCATGTGAATTTTACCTAATCTATTTATTGGACGAAAATAAATATCAAAAGTATATAACTAAATTTAATTTTTTGAATTATAAAAAATTTATATCTAATTACATCAAACTTCAAGCTAAGTTGATGTAACTATCCCTAATTTCTTTCTCTAAAATTACCCGTAGAAACAAAAAAGAATATGTAGATTTGAGGATTTGGGTGGCCTTCAGTTTCAAGACTTAGTCCTCTAATAAAGTTCAAAGTCAATCCATTGAGCTGATTTTTTATTTTCTCTTTTGATGAATAATTCCATTTTTTTTTCCTGATAGATGATAACTAATTCTCCAAATATGTTTGAATTTAATAGTTAAGATTGAATTTTTTCAAAATAAATTTCAAATTCTAAGTTCTTATAAATTATATCGATATATTAATTGAATCGATGTTTTATCATTCTTTATTGCATTGATGTATTTTCAATATATTATTTAATATATAAAAATATTGATATAATGATATACGTACTGTTTAAAAAACTATATGTATATATCTAATAGACGAAGTTATTCCACCCAACTAAACATCCGGATAGTTTTAAAAAAAATTCAAAGTACACGGATAGTTTGGAAAGACTAATTTAATTACATGAATTGAAACTTTTTGAAACAAATCATATACCCAAGATTGAAATAAATTTGATGTTCATAGTTACAATATGATTTGAAGGGCTCACGTTTATCACTTAGGTTGTCTTTCCTAGTATAATTTTTCATTTGTATTAGTACTTACTGTTCTTCCTGTATCAATTTGCATTTAAAATTTATATAATTACTTGTGCTTAGGCAATTAGGCCAGGTCCTAGTCTTTCTTAATTTGATTAAAGTTGTTGCACTAAGATTTGTTTTCTCTGTTGTCTCTATGTCCAAATTTACACAAATTTGCAGCAGCTAAGAGATTCGTTACCTGTCGTCTCTTTGTCAGATCATGGTGTCAACTAAGCAAGAATTCATGGAGCCCAACAAAATATTTCCCTTCACCAGCTTAGCTGCCAATCCAATCCCATAATAAAAATAATAATGGCCGCCAGCTAAAAGGTACATAAAAATCTTGTCCACGTTAAACATATGGTTCGGACACGACTGTTCAGACAGGTTTCCCATCTCTTAATTCTCATCCTTTCCGAGGTCGTCTTCAATTCAACTGCTACTCTAAGAACCAGAAAAGAACGGCTTTTCTGATCTCGTACTGTACTGAAGAACAGCCAAGAATCAGTTTTTGAATTTGGGTTTTCTATTTGCTTGAATTGGATTTTCTTCAACTCTACTGCAACTACAAGAAACCAAAAAAAAGAAGAGTCTATTGATCTCGTAGGGTTTTCAAGACCAATCAAAAATCATTTCTTGAATCTGGGTTTTTGCACTTTCTTGGATTCGATCTTTTCGTGGCGGAAAGGAAAAGGAGAAAGGAAAGATGAGTTTCAGAGATGAGGTAGAAGATGGGAGGGGAGATCTGAGGAAGCCATTTCTGCATACAGGGAGTTGGTATCGGATGGGCTCGAGGCAGTCTAGTATGACAGCCTCGGCCCAAGCTATCAGGGACAGTTCTATCTCAGTCCTGGCCTGTGTCTTGATCGTGGCTTTGGGTCCTATCCAGTTTGGTTTCACTGTAATGTTCTCCTTATCATTTGCTTTCATTTTCTTTACTGCTCTTTTTGGATTATTTGATCAATGACTGTTTGATTGCAAGAGGTAGAGATTTGAACTTGACCAAACTGATTGTTTTTTTGTTGCAAGAAGTTGAAATAATTCTGAACTCGAGCAAGAACTCGAAGCCCGTGTAAGGTGCTTAATAGGATGACTATTGTCACAGAATTGTACTTTATAGGGCTTGATTATCATGGAGTTGAGGGAAATGTTGTAGTTCTTGATGTTGGTTTTTAGATGAGTGCTCTGATTTAGATTGCTCTTCGTTTCTGAATTTCTATTAGCAGCTTATGAGAATTCATCTGTAACAGAATGAGTGGGTGAGTGGGTGTGTATTGGGTTTCTGAGACTAGTTTGACAACTTTGAATTGAGGTTTGTGTGTGCTTCGCTATAAAACTGAGAGTGATTGCAGATAGAACCCAAAGTATGTCTTTTCTGCCTGAACTAATCACACGGATGTAAAATTGAACTTGATAGGTTGGGCTTTATTGTGACTCTAGACATATTTCTTACTCTTGAAATTTTGAAATGGTTAATTTGGTCGGGAGTTTGTATTAGTCTTAGTCGTGTTTGTGAAAGTATTGGGTAGTACTCTGATCCTGGGATACTTTTGGTGGCACATGGCTAGAGTCTCACATTTGGGATTGATATGAAAAGAATTTAACCCTTAACGGAAGAAAATTTTCTATTTCCATTAGTCTCAATCCCATGCCACGAAATTTAATTGTTTGTGTATACGATGTTTCTTTTTCCTCCTATCAGTATGTATGCTACTAATATGAGTTGAACCAACAAACATAAGTTGTATTAACTTTCTATTCTTTTCTTCATAAAGTGTGGTTACTCTTCACCAACACAATCTGCTATCACCCAAGATCTCAAGCTTACAGTCTCACAGGTTAGTGAATGTAAACTTTTTCTTGCTTCGTTTTTGCAGCATTGTTAATTTTGTACAATAACAATGATTGATTGGTACAGTTCTCCTTATTTGGTTCTTTATCGAATGTGGGAGCTATGGTTGGGGCAATAGCTAGTGGTCAGATTGCTGAATACATAGGTCGAAAGGGGGTATGTGTTGTTTCACCGATCCGAGTTTGTTCTTTGCATTTCTTTGTTTCAGATTTTGCACTGAATGATAAAGACTTGATTTATTTGTTAACTTGCAGTCGTTGATGATTGCTGCGATACCTAATATCATTGGTTGGCTTTCCATATCATTTGCAAGAGTGAGATTTTCAGACCCTTTTGTTAGTATCCCGCCTCTTTTCTAGGCAGCTTTTTGGTTCTTATTAGTTTTGCACATTGAATTTAGGACTCCTCGTTTCTTTACATGGGAAGGTTGCTGGAAGGATTTGGTGTGGGTATAATCTCTTACACGGTAACTACCGAGCTGGTTCTTCTGAACTTTATTACTGTCCTGCTAGATTTATTTATGATTTAATCCGTGTTATAATTTGAATCAGGTGCCTGTATACATAGCTGAGATAGCGCCACAAAATCTGAGAGGGTCACTGGGCTCAGTGAACCAGGTTTGTTGGTGTTAATAACTTTTGTTCCATGTAGAACTGCTTCACTACAAGATCCGACTGAAGTTTACTTAATTCTATGATGTAGCTCTCTGTGACAATTGGAATTATGCTGGCATATCTACTGGGACTATTCGTCAGTTGGAGAGTGCTTGCAGTTCTTGGTAATTCTCGTCAGAGAATTTTGTTAGGAATCCATAATATACAGCTTTATTCTATTCTCGGAAATAGTATGACATTGTTGGTTTGAGGCTTCTCGACTTCTTTAATTAGTTGCTTTGTGGTGAATAAGCTGTCAAAAGTTTGCAACAAGGATCCCAGCGGGTGACTAATGTTCATCTTATTGCAGGAATATTGCCTTGTCTGATACTGATACCGGGACTCTTTTTCATCCCAGAATCTCCTCGGTGGCTGGTGAGGCTACAAAGGAGCTTATTTTATCCCAAGTCCACTTTTAGCGTACATACAGGCACTAACATACTTCTGTTACGTGAAAATTAGGCTAAAATGGGAATGACAGAAGATTTTGAAGCATCTCTGCAAGTACTTCGGGGGTTCGACACTGATATTACCGTTGAAGTAAATGAAATCAAGGTACATTTTCTAGCATCGATTTACAAGACCTGTAACGGAGGGCACATGAGCGTGCTCTTTCTTGCGTTGCATTATTATATTATTTGGTCCATTCATTTATCTTCCTTCTTGGTCTAGGACATTTTGTCAATTTCTTAAAAAACACGGAATTGTAAGAATGTTTTTTGGGGTTGCAGAGGTCTCTAGCTTCAACAAGCCGAAGAACGGCGATCCGCTTTGCAGATTTCAAAATGAGAAGATATTGGTTGCCCCTAATGGTGCATAAATTTTGTCAAGGCCTCTGATTTTCCTTTGGTTATGTTGCATGTGTAGAGCTCACATGCTTACTTTTGGTTTCTCGTTTCCTGCAGATAGGAATCGGTTTACTTGTTCTCCAACAGCTATCAGGAATTAACGGCGTTATATTCTATTCCAATAATATATTTGAATCTGCTGGTGAGTAGAAGTATTATCCTTTTCCTGAAACAGGGGATGGGTCAATGTTATTTCGTTGTACAACTTGTGACTATAGGAGTATTATCTTATATAGTTTGAAACGAATTCCCCTTAGTCTTTCTCCTAGTACTCCGTGGTTTGACTTGAAGAGCTTTGGTGTTTGAACAGGGATCTCATCGAGCAATGCTGCAACAGTAGGTGTCGGCACTATTCAGGTTAACCTTACAGAAATTTTACTTGCTCACATGGAATTCTTATTAGTTGTTCTAAATTGTTCCAAAGATCTAAACAATGGTTTTTTGTTTAGGTTATTGCTACTGCAGTGGCTACATGGTTGGTGGACAGAACAGGCCGTAGGATTCTGTTAATTGTGAGTTAAATAAGTACGATATGGTTTCTAATGTGTACAAGTTATTAGATTATCTTACAAAGATGGAAGTACTCGTTTCAGGTATCCTCGGCTGGAATGTCTTTGAGCCTCCTGGTAGTTGCCGTGGCATTCTTTTTAAAGGTAATAGTAGAACATAGAAATATTCTAACAAACACTCGTAGTTTATTTTTCTCCTGTCGTGCCACTAATTGGTACCTCTGCTTTCTTAAACTTGTCTTAAGGGCTTAGTTTCTGCGGATTCTACACTGCATGGCATCTTGGGAATCCTATCCGTAGTTGGGGTGGTGGTATGTATTCTTACAGATGCAGAAGTATAGTATGATATATGAAATTTTGTTTGACAAAGCTGCTAACTTAGTTCAACTGACATTTTTGCAATTTTAGTGCATGATCATCTCTTTTTCACTCGGAATGGGGCCTATTCCATGGCTTATAATGTCTGAGGTAGTGTCTTTCTTCCTGTCTTACACAGTATACAGAGAAATTTCCATGAAATGCTCCATATTTTTGCACTCGGATAATGCAGAAAACATCTTTTATCTTCCGACCACTGTTCAAATGTAAAAACATTCAACATTGTGAATTTCACTTATAATGTCTTATATCATATCATTATATTGCAGATTCTGCCGATTAAAATCAAAGGCCTAGCTGGAAGCGTTGCAACTTTGTTCAACTGGTCCTTCTCCTGGGCCATTACCATGACTGCACCTCTGCTACTGGCCTGGAGCAGTGGAGGTTTGTGAAATTACGTCCCTCTATAATTTCATTTTTCCACGTGTTTACTCCTGTTTATGACTACGCAACTACTATTAAAATACATATTCAGGATTTTGTAAGAAAGAGAACGTCGCTATTAACAAGACGGGATAATTACAAAAACACTATTCGAAAGATTCAAACATATTACAAATAAGTCCTTCAATTTTCAAAAATTACAATTACACTCCTCGAAACTATGTTTTGCATTACGAACGGGATTACGTTGTCAATGTTTTCCTGAAAGAAAACTCGTGTAGCAGTAGCATGTCCCTTAGCATTCTTACCCAGCTGAACTAATCATTTTAACATGAAACTAACCGAGTATTTCTCTGTCTTAACAGGAACCTTCACTCTATACACAGTCATGTGTGTATTCACTGTTGCATTTGTGGCAATTTGGGTTCCGGAAACGAAGGGAAAGACATTAGAGGAGATCCAGTTCTCCTTCAGATGAGATTCTTTTCTCAGTTTTGCATCATTTTTTCCACATTTACCTCTGTATTGCCGTTCTGTTGGGATGGTCTGTCGTTCATATGAACTGCGTTGGCGTAAGAGATGGATGTCAATATTGTCTTTGTTACTGAGTTTCTAGGTGGGAGAATTTTGGGCTGCTTGAAATGTTTATTCCAAGGTAAAGCTTTGGATGCCTGTGGGTATTTGTAAAATTTAACTTATTATTTTATAAATAAATAAATTTCATTATCATCTCCCTTTGTCTATTAATTATTATTGATTCTGAAATTTGAGACAGTTACGACCATTCATGTCCTAGAGCACGCAACTTGTGCTGCCCTCGGCCTCCAACAAGCTCCGCCTATCAATTGAACGATGATACTCGGAAACTCGGAGCAACATGCGACCAAAAACTGTCCTCCCGAGACTTCAAATTTATAAAACGTATTCTTCTTAAGACACTAAATTACAGTTCAATAGAGGCCAGTATACATTGATGTGGGTAATTTTCAAAAGACTAAAATGCCCCTACTTTTAAAAAGATTTTGCAGTGAAATGTCAGGATCTGCGCATAAAGGAGCGGGTCGGGTTGGACCCGGATCAATTGACCCGTTTGCCGAAATAGTTGTTGGATTACCTGACACCAGCACATCCAGATGATGCCACGTGGCACCATAATATGCAGTACCGTACGTTATAAATACTTGCATTTATGAATATTTATGCAAGTGTATTTTATCATGTTTTAGATCTCATTCGCCCACTACTAATTGATTTCGACCCCACTTTATAACTTAAGTATTGGAAGACCTTAGTTGGGGGATGCCCAGCAAGTCTAACGTGTGTTCCATTCTTAAGATCCACTCGTAAGAAGCTCAAAGAGAGATTTAGCGACCCGATTTCAAAGTACTAGATTCAGGACCCGACCCCAAATTGTGCGATCTGTATCATATATGCAATCGGCGTACAGTTTTAATATGCTAAGAGACCACTTTTATGGGTTACCTATCGATGCAATATATATATACAGCTAATTAAGTATCAAAGTTAGCTAGGAAGAAGAAAGAGAACAAACAACTACTTCCTCACTTACTACAAACTCTAAACTCAATTTATTTCATGCGACTTTATTAAAAAAAAAAAAAGTACAACCGCCTTCCATCAAGGAATCAAATGACAAGCCCGAGATTGGCGGGAGTCACCAATGCGTGCATGTCCCAAGTAAAATCACGGCCGTTTATCCTTGCCAAGAACCAGCCTATCGGCCGGTTTCATTTTCCGGGCGTGGGCGTAATTCTTCAGATGAAAGTTAACGAAAAGTGCCAAAAGCGACGTCGTGAACAGGGTGCTGAACCCCCAGGCCCCGAACCCGGAGCAACCCGACCCTGTAAAGTGGAGGTACAGCATCAAACCCGAAACCAGATATCCATACAAAAACTGCGTAATCTGGCAATTTGTCACCATCCTCTTCCACCCGGGTCGAAGCCCTATAGCTGACAGAAGGTAGTAGGCGTACATTAGCACATGCACGGCGGCGTTGGTCACCAGCCCCACCGGCATCAGCGTCTGGGCCGCTGCCAGCCACAGGTAGCACATTACCGGCACCACCGCGTGATGGTAGACGTGGAGGAAGGAGAGGCGACGTGAGCAGGACCCACTGAGGAGGATTAGGAGCGTGTCGACGAATTCGAGGATCTTAGAGAAGTAGAACACGTGGGCCCAGAAGAACGTGGGCCCACGCGGCGTGGTGCTGCCTGCGGGGAAGCATATACACCAGCTAGGGTTGTCGGGGGGCGTTTGGTGGAGCACGGAGAGAGCGCAGCCCACGGCCATGACGCCGGAAAGAAGGCAGAGGGTGGCGTTGTGGAAGACGGCGGCGAGGCGGAGGGCGGAGGAGGGGAGGGTGGGAAGGATGGGGTAGCGGTGGAGGAGGAGTGTGAGGGAGAGGTAGAAGGTGACGGTGATGGAGAGGAAAAGGGGGGAGGCGCCGGGTGATTGACGGGGCTTCCACTCGTATTGGGTGATGATTGGGTGGTCGACCAGCCAGTAGTGAACTGCGCGGTAGAGAGTAGCCATCAGGAGCCGCCGGAGAATGGCAGGTTTCGTTCAAAATCACCACAGCTTTTATGTTAAGACTATGCAACGTATATAAGAAAGAAGTGTTCTAATTAAGAGCTTAACATTTGGGTTAAGTACTAAGTAGTTGCCGCCATTAATGGCCCGTTGCGGCGTTGGAGCACACTCAATCTGGATGATCATAATTTTAATATTATCTTATGTCACACCTCGTTTTTATATGTATTTAATAAATAACTTCTTTATAATTTACAGTATATATTATAAGCTTAAATATATAAATTAATAATATTATATTTGTTTAAAAAAATTAATTTAAAAGTATTATTGACACAATAAAAAGATGATGTAGTGGTGCTGCAAATTGTTGTTTGTTAATAAAAAAGAGCAATATCGCAAATCTTTGCTTGTGAGTAAAAATATCTTTTATTTTGTATAAATACACTAGCATAACCTGTGAGAAATATAATTTTGATACCACAACTTAGAACTTCTCGTAATATTGATACCATGATTCAAAAAATAACTTAAAAAGTATTTGTAATTTTGGTAATTCTATTAGAAATCTAATGGCAAATTAGGTGTCTTCACATGAGAGGAGGGGGGGTGGGGGGCGTTGAGAAAAAAAAAATCATAATTTTAATACCATAATTTAGGATTCACGTGCAATATTGATACTATAATTTAATAATTTTGATACCGTGTGCAACAACAAGTATTCTAAATAAATTTCTAATGAAAAGACAGCAATTTGTTAAATATTTCTTGAGAAAACAAAACACAGAAATTCAGACACAGGTTTTGGGCCCAAAAGCATTAAGGATTGCATCCATGACAGGCCCAGTAAACTAGACCAGCAAGGCTAAAAGCCGAAAGGGTTGCAGTGAGTGAAACTGGAATTTTTTTGGCCTGTCTCAAGAATCCCGTTTTTCTCTCCAGTGACTCCAGCTTTCCCGGATATGGATTCATCTACTGGTCAGGAATTCAAGGTGGGTAGCTTTACTATGTTTACCTCTGTTAATTCCTTCCGCTTTTACTACAACCTGAAAAATGCACGCTCGGAATTTGATTCTTGGGTTGCAGATAATCTTGGGATCATCTTCTGTTGCCCGTAAAAAGATTTTAGCAGACATGGGGTTTGAATTCACAACTATGGTAATTTACTGTTTGCCTGTTGTTCTTTGAAAAGCAGTATAGAGATTGATATCTTTGGATAAGGAATCGTAGAGGTTTGTCTGTTTGATTTCTTTTGTAGTCTGCAGATATAGATGAAAAGGCCATTCGTAAAGAAAAGCCTGAAGATTTGGTTACGGCTCTTGCTGAGGCAAAGGTATTTTATTCCCACTGATCGTGTTGAGTAGTAAGTGTTAGGACGCCATTACAACTTGGTCCATTGCAAATTCATTTACTAGTTAAAGTTGTCGTTCATCTGTTTACTGTAGTTGAAATTTGTTTCCAGTTCTTATTTTTTACCGTGTTATGTATTGCTTACAAAATGTCGTCTTTCTGTGTTGCTTTGTGTCTCAGGCAAATGCCATAGTGGGAAAACTCAAGAATGTTGAAAACCAGGAGAAGGATGCCAAGCCTACACTTGTGATAGCGGCTGATACTGTATGTTTTTTCATTTCCCCTTTAAATGTATGTTGCTATAATGGATATAGTTGATACACGGTTTGCATCCATTGTCAACCGATGTTAGTTGTGTCAAGGATCAAGCTGAACTTCTTCCTACTGAGAATATGTTGGAAGATTCTACAATGTATAAATGTAGTGAGTTGTATATGCTAATTATAAGTGTCTCCTAACCACAAGTCTCCCATTGCTGGGTCCGATGGCCAATGTCTTCTTACAGATAGTGTGGCTGCAGTTTTTAATTCCTTGTTATGCTTATAGAATTTTATTTCTTTTAGTGTGATCTGAATTCTTTTGGGTTCGTTATATCTCTATTGGTTAGAGAGCTTCAAAAGATTTTTAATAAGGTATTAAGGATATGTAAGAACTTTCACACATAGTTCAGTTTCTGTCGTGGTTCAGAAATTGCACTTGTTCGATGAACAATAATGGAAAGATGTAATAGTGCTTCTCTTTTTACAGTGTGGAGTTTAGGACCAAAATTGACTTTTTGAATGTTATTTGACATTCTGGTGTCGATGTATCCGCAGTAGTGAATCTAATGCCTTTTGCCTGTCCTGTTTGACATAGATTCGTTATGTATCCCTTTGCTTATCTTAACTATAATTTTTCACTAGGTAGAAAATGTCCAACCAAAGCGTCATGGCAAAGAGGATGCAGAACCCACCCTGCTTATTACTTGTGATCAAGTATAAGATATTTCCTTGGTTTAATTATCCTAGTTTCTAGTCATGATTTTCGCATGTTCTTGTTGCTCATTCTTTGCTGTAACTTATATCTTTAGCAGTGTGATAAGTTTGAGTTTTTAGCTAGAAGTGGACGGAAGTATAGGATGTGCATCAGTTGTAGTCGGTTGCATAAGTCGCAAACAAGCATTGTCCTACAAAGGTTTAATATGCTCAAACCATCTTAAAGAAAATATTCAGCGTCTTTCATGGTGGGATCTAATTTAATGAACTAAGGAATATGCTTATTATAAGCAATGTCTCATTTTCCATCTTCATGCCTGGTGCATTATGTATACATGGATGTTTTCTAATACATTTGGGCATACGACACTCAGATAAGCTGCCTAGCTTCAATTCTTCAAATCACATCACCTCAAATTCATGACAAACTACCAGGCACTCTCTCCACTTAACTTGATCAAGGCTAATCCTAGGATCCTATCATCTCATATATTCCCTCTCCATTGATAGCCTAGCCAATTTGTGTAGTCATTTTCTGTGCCAGACTACACATCAACCTCTATAATCTACCCTGTCTTCCTTATTTTGAGGTTACAAATAGCAACAACCTGTAGGGATAATTTGCCATAGGTGAAAACTAGCATCCAATCAACCATATGGCTGAAATAAATGGTTCTTGGGTGTGAGATATCAGAATGCGCTGAATGCTTATTTCATTTTTTAATATTTGTTGCCCTTTTTTAATTTCTATAGTTGCATGTTTTCTTTTGTCTCACTCTAAATAAAAATGATCTGGAGGTGGTGGTGTATGAAGGCATGATAAGAGAAAAGCCTTCCAGTGAAGAAGAGGCACGTGAATTCATAAAAGGTTTAATCATATCCCTATATTGATCCTTCTTCTGTATTTTTCATTAATTTCTCGTTCTGATAGCTTTAGATATGTGCAGGTTATTCTGGTTCGCATGCTGCTACTTTGAGTTCTGTTCTTGTGACAAACCTTAGCACTGGATTAAGAAAAGGGGATTGGGACAAAGTGGAGGTATTTTCTAACTGAAATTAACTCTTAATATTTTATTCTGAGAGAGTTCAAGGAAGTGGAGGTTGCTTTAATTCTTATTCTACTCTGTTCTAATTCATAGATATGCTTGGTGAATGGTGCAATCTTTTTCACCTATTTGTTAAAGAGGCTGATAAATATGACCTTGTGGTCTACGTAATATGCCATTAGGATCAAGGTCATATTTAAATATGTCAGGTAGGAACACTTATATGCAACATTTTATATGATTTCCTATGTTTTTAAGACCACCAATTTTCTTTTATGCTAGATCAGGGAAATGAAATTGTTGGTCAGAGCTAATGAAAACCAGGTTGCTATAGTTACAATATTCTTGTTCTATGATACATTAAGAAATAAGATACATCATTCTACTCCATGCTGATTTGTCTTTTTTCACTACTTGGCTGGCATAAAGTTGATAATACTGGTAAGTAGCTCATCAACTAGCAATATGTAGATTGACCTCTCCGAAAATGCTTCTCAGCCTGATATATAAAGCATTATGTGCTCAATTTATCTGTGATTATAAACCTTGTCGTAGAATAAAGATCCATATCCATAATAAAGTATTTCTCTTTCATTACTGTTTCTTTTGCTGTATTTTCAATTAGACCTGCCACTTTCTCTATGTTTCTTTTGGTCTCCTTTATAGCTATGGTCATGATAAGTCCTCTGACTTTTGCAGATTCATTTCCATGATATTCCAGAACAGATAATAGACAACCTGGTATGGACCATGGACTTTTACAGCCTATTATTTTATACTTTATCTTAAGTAAAATGCATTAACATTTCTAAGCTGCTCTATTTTCTTTCTCCAGATAAAAGAAGGGAATGTACTAAATGTAGCTGGTGGACTGATTATTGAACATCCTCTGGTTTTGCCATATGTGAAAGAAGTGGTTGGTATCTCATACTTTGTATCCTCAATGTGGTAAAAAAAAAAAAAAACAATTAAAAACCAAACGGGTATGAAGTTAAAGTTAGCTTTTGTTCACTGGCCTAGCTTATTGCCAAAAATTGGAGATATCACTGCTATTAGGCATGTAGTAAATTGGATTTGCAGGGTGGCTAAAAAGTCAAATTATGCTAAAAAAGAAGTGATGAAAGCTTATGATCTGCATTGATTTGCTGAAAGTAGAGGCCCCGGCTGGTAAACAATGGATGTCGTTAGGAGGTTCTATGAGGAATATGGTCAGTTTTATGGAATAATCATCAACAGTCAATATTTGGAGATTGGACATATTTGATAATTTGAATTTATGCCGAATTCTTATGTGTGGATATATCTTCTTGAATGTTTGATACTTCTGGGCTCTTACTAATTTGAGCTACTTGCTAAGAACAATATCACCTGAAAATCCTTTGTAGTTGCAGAGTTTAATTTGTGATCTTCTTGCATTTAGATTACCTACATAACTAGCATGTTTTCAAGTTCTTATTGCTTACATCTTCACATCTATGTATTAAAAAAAAAATAAGGAAAAATTTTGTTTAATTCGACAGGTTGGTGGAACTGATAGTGTAATGGGACTCCCGAAAGAGCTCACTAGAAGACTAATGAAGGAGGTTCTATAGGTTAAATCTTTGACTCCTTGATTCTTGACCTGCTGTCAAATGTATGCTTCGGAAAATGTATGATTGTTCCATTGTCTGCTTCATATGCCAGTGAATGCTAAAACATTTCAGTTTCTTGAGTAAACATTGCTAAAAAAAACTTGATCCTTAACTCCTTTGATGAAATTCTAGTTTTCTTGTCTATCTGATGATCCTCAACATGTATAAGGCTAAAGCCCTTAAGGTTGTTCATTCCTCATTTTAAAAGGTTGCATATTTCTATAATTACTACTATTACAACTCGAATAACTATGCCATCAGCTACATATGAGCACATCTATATTGCTTTTGCTAATATGGGAAGAAAGTAAACCACAAGACTAGTATTTTAATCTGACTTCTGACTACCTTTGGCCCTGTCCATTAGCCATCTTGTATCCATAGCTTGTCTCTCCATGGGATTTGTAATTTGGGACCGGCACTTTCCCGGATTCAATGTGGTTGATATCTTGCACCAGTTTCTGGTAGTGGCGCTTCACCTCCTCAACAGTCTTGCCACCAACCGCCCTAGCCAGATTCTGCCACCAATCGGGCCTGTCCTTGTAGGTCACCAGTGCATCCTCAAACACCTTATTCTGCTCTGCTGTCCAACCCGAGTTTGAGCTCATTTTTGCAGAATTAACCTCGGTGGAATTTAACTGGGGAAACTAACTTTGTGCTCTATGAAACTTGACGTGCTTGCTGCTCTATATATAGTATTTGGAGGTTGTGGGGGTGGTGGGGCAGGGGCAGGTTGCCTGCTTTTCGCATGTCTTTGTGTTGTTCTACTTGCCCTGTGGGAGAAATCTTGGTGGAAACTTTTCTTTCTTAAGCATTAGACCAGGAAAAGAGGGAGTTAGTTTTTTCGTTTTTTTTTTCTTTGCTTTACATTTAAGCCTTGACGGGATTTGGCTGAATCAGTGCTTTACGTAGTAATCACATAGCGATGAGGGAATAATCAATCATATACTCGGTGCCTAAAGCATCGAGTCTACCATGAACTTATATGTGCAAGCTGGTTGTTATTTTGAATTTCAAGGATACAAATTATGTATTATATAGCTTCACATGTCCGTACCAGGACAGTACATGCAATATCTGACAAGTCAAAAGTGAGCACGATGCTTTTGTTAGCATCCCTTAATGATATTAATATGTTCTTCACGTATCATGTGGGATAAATCACACCTTTTAAAAACGTGGAAAGCTGGTATCAAATCTTTAACACTATCTTTCCCTTTTTCCTTCTTTACCTGCAAAAACGTTGATGGATTGCTTAAGATCATCAAACACCTTTTCACGTATTTACCAGTTCTTGCCGGCACACATTGACAGGACTGCCGAAAGCAAGTTCTAAAACAGAATGTCTAATTCATTTACTTTACTTTCTCATTAAGATAAATACAGGGATTAAAGAGCAAAGTCTTGAAATAACTTTCTTTGCAATGCACACACTTCTTCACCTTTTATACACACACATACATTTATATACACAATATATTCTTTGTGGTGAAAGATGATCCGGATATATTTGGAATCCTTATCATCCACACCGGTATCCAGTGAAAATCGATGTTCATGGGCGGTCACCCACTAGCCGTTTCGTTGTCATGAGCTTTAAGGGTTGAAGATGGGATCCAGTTGAATGGATTCTTCATTGAAAAGATTCAATCTTGATAAGAATGAGGAATAAGTAATCTAGCTTTTAAAAGTCAAAAAAATATTTGAAATTAGACTTCTTTGATAGAAACGATGTTTCTGGTTATATGTGCTGAAGGCAAAAAGCTTCAATTGATGCAAGTAGATGGGAACCAAGATTACAGTATACATGAATAGAACATAGCTGTTGTGTAAGAACTTCGGACCTGTAATAAAAACTAGTCTACTCCAATTTTAAGTAGTAGCTGCGCTTCTGTGTGTGTGGTAAAATTTACTTTAGAGTAGTCTTTAATTTGATAATGACTTCCACAACTCTGGTGGAACATTCCTGAGAGATGAATGCATATGCTACTGATAAGATTCACGTGGTCATTCGCAGTGAAAATGTCATATCTGGTTCAATGGGCTCTCCTTTCTCTTTTCAAATCCTGCACCTCGTTTGGGGGGGGGGGGGGGGTGGCTTCGTCGGTCTTGAATGGAATATATGAAAGGGATTGCGATAAAAAGGAAAAATACTCTTCTTTTGAGTTTTATAGAGACATATGCATAGTGTGTGTTGCTGAGAAATAGAAGCATCTTTTATGTTTTCTTTACAGACTCAGAATGCATCTTTGTGTATGCTTTATTGCAACAAACCTTAAAGAATCTTAGTACGAGTCTAGTAGCAGAACCACGTTCTTCCCAAAACATATATCAAAATCTATACATGACTACTTGTTCTGTAATATATGTTGAATTTATTACAACAATGTCCTTTTCAAAACGTCCAAAACAGACCCCATTTTCTCTAAAGGGTAGCTGTTTTTCATTGTCTAAATCTAGTGCTACCTCCGTTAAACCAGAACACGAACATGAAGATTAATGTGGAACCAAAATATTACAATTCTATATATATCTCTATGCATTGTCAAGAAAGAGTTCTTCATGCCAGATTAATTAGAGAGAATTCTCAGTCACCTATGTTTCCAAGTTACTCCTTCTATACAATCTATCTGCAAAAATCCTTTCCTATGAAGATTGTGCTGCCTCATTAGCTTCCTGAGCTTCCGGCTGAACTGCATTTGCTTCCACCGGCATGTTAGTTATTTTCGGACTGTACTTTTGCAGTAGTCTATCTTTGTTTTCTTTCCACCATTCTTCTGCCTGCTGCTCGGCAAACCTTCGCTTGCTGTAACAATGTTGACAAGCATGTCAAATGGAAATGGTTAGACTGGATATTTAAATGGAAATGACCAAATTAGTCTAATGATGTCATGTTGCCTAAGAACAAAGCAAACAGGCATTATGGTTCAATTCACTGTGTAGAATCACAATTTGTAAACCACAAAAGAAATATGGGATTTCTATACAATACCTGAATCTAACCCTCTTGAAGATCTTGGTCCCGTTTGCACGTACAACAACAGTTACATAAACACCTGGTTCAAACTGCTCAATGACTTCTTTTTGTCCCTCAGTCTTTGCAGCTGGAGGCGTCCCGAAGCCACTGTCTCCACTTGACTGATTCATGCCTTTTCTATCAGAAACAGATGATCCGTTGATTTCTTCTGGAGTTCCTTCAATATCCTGGGGCCTGTCCTGAACGCCAGGATTGGCTTGATCTTCTGTTTTATGATCTTCCTTGCTATTTGATACAAAGGATAATGCCATTTCCTCGGTATGAATCTGTTGGTCAGGTCTCCGTTCTGGTGGCAAAGAAGAATTTTCTTCAGCTTGAGCCCCATATTTATCCAGAAAAGATTCAACTTGAGCATGTACTGCTTTAATGGATTCACTCTCAGATATATCAGCTGGAAACTTCTCTGTGATTTCTTTTAACTAAAAAACAGAAAGAAGAAACGTGCTTATTAGTACAAATACTTTCACCACAAACCAAGAGAGACAAATGCTTCACACCTTGCCACTTTTTCTTGGTCATCACAAGTATCACGTCAGACAAAAATAGAGCACAATATTGTTCTAGGAAAAATTTGAGTAAAATTAACTGAAAGATAACCCAAAAGTTTAATGAATTTCCCAACAAGAACCTGAGGTCATTCCCTGAGAACACTCAAATGCTCATATGCCATCATCTTATTATATCAAACTAAAAATAAGAGATTCTTATTAATGTAAATTTGAAACTTCAACTTGCATAAAGATGGATGATGAAATGAAACGATAGAATTACTTGATCTGCGATGGTCTTAAAGGCTTGCACTGCTCCAATACACGTGGAAGATCTATCAGCAGCTAATGAAGTAGCATTCTCAGCAGTTTTCTTTAACTTCTGGATTTCTGTATCTTGGTCTTCACTTTTTTGTTTTAAACTTTTAACCTGAGTTTAAACAAAGTAATAAATAATTTTTAACAACAAACTGAAGTATGAGATGCATCTTGTTAACAAGAGAAAATTTGTACTTGGCCATGCAGTTTGGAAACTTCTTGGTTTAAATGATCATTTGCCTTCTTTAAACTATCGATGACACCCCTTGAAAATACAGGAGTTGCTGATCGTGGAGGACTTGGTCTTCTCGAGTAAGGGGAAGCAGGTCTTGAGTTGGATTGAGATTGCAGCTGGGCCTGTTGAGGATTTGCAGTTGATGCGATAACAGGCTTTAGAGCCAACTGAAGGGCACTAAGTGAACTTGGGAAAGCAATTTCCTTGAGCTGTAATAGTGATGGAACCTGCGAAGCACGCACTAAGGCATAGTTATCAGATCTTGTTCCAGACATTCCAGACTTGACTTCAAGGTACTTGATTGGTTCCAGAGTGGGGGAAAGCAGAAGTCTTGAAGTTCTTCCGTCTGACCTATCTCCCCTAACAGTGAGATCCAGCGAGCGACGGTGACCCGTTGTTCTTCGAGTTAAAGTCGCTGTTTTTCCAACATCTAGAGCCCTTTTAAGTTTTAGATAGCAAGCATCACAGACTCGATGTGGTTTCCCAGGAGTCGGAGCAAGAGCTGCCCGCAGTGCCTTTTTGGAACTGCAAGCATGGCAATGCACCAGCCCACAGTTATGACAGTTGTGTCGCTTTCGAGTAAAACCAAATGCCTGCCTACAAGCTGTGCAAACTGATTGATCTGCCCCAGACATCCACTTGTGGATGCATATACACGCCGTGTAGTTTGAGCCACACGCAATGCTCTTCACGAGCCTGTCCTTGAGAGCTTCTACCAATGTCGGGACATTGTGGTCTTCTAAGTCCCCATGTCCTAGTCTACCATTGGCTCCTCTTCCCCAGGTAAATACTTCGCTTCTTGAAGTGAGGACTGCAACATGATTGGCACCACATGCTATTTGTTCAACAAACTCTCCAACTAATTTGTCTTGTACTAAGCAAGGGGACTTTCCAGTAGATTGTGGATTGCCTAGCTGACCATGTACGTTACTTCCCACTGTGAAGACATGGCCGGACGTAGTAAGGGTAACAGTTATGTTATCTCCACATGCTACCTGCTGGATGTTGTAATCAATAAGACCAGAAACACAAGTTGGGTAAAGATGCATCCCACTGCTTCCATGACCCAGTCGATTTTTATCACCATCACCCCAGGTGAATAACTTTCTTGAGGAAATATTTGGACCCAACTGATTTGTAACTTCTATAATAGCAGCAGTATGCCACACTCCGCAGGAAACAGCAGCAGTTTTCAAACCACTCAGCGACTCAACCTCCTTTGGATACGGAATGCTTTCACGATCACCATGACCTAGAGCCCCAAATGTTCCATCTCCGAAAGTAAACAGTTGTCCGGTTGAAGTTGTCAATGCTGTATGCCAGGTGCCACAAGCAACTGATAAAACATGAAGGCCTTCTAAAGATCCACATACTCGTTTTGGTATCCAGTGGCTGACATTATTTCCATGACCAAGAAGTCCTGCATTATGTGTACCATCACCCCAGGTGTATAAATCACCAGATGCAGACACTGCACATGTATGAAACTCGCCACATGCAACAAAGTCAACACTTGTAACAGCAAAAAATTCTAGTAGTCGAGGACAACTGAAGTCCTTCTCAACTCCATGACCTAGCCTGCCACCAGATTCCTCTCCCCATGTAAAAACATCGCCTTGTCTAGTAACAAGAGCAATGTGCCGAACACCACAAGCAATTTGGTGTACGTCAAGAACTACATTTGACTCCAACAGCTTAGGAGAGAAAACATCACTTTTTACTGGGATTGGCTTCCCGGTTCCATCTGTTAGTCCATCAGACCAAATCTCTCCCCACGCATAAACATCACCAAGTGATTCTATATCATCTGGTCCAGAACCCGTACTTGAACAACTAGGAGTACTTGAGACACTAATTCGGAAACCATCTGCACCACTCGTTCGAATTTGCATACTTGCACATTCAGATCCTGCATGTGAGCTAGAACTATTCCAGTAATTATCACGAAGACTATCGGTGGAGACTCTGCTGTGGATACTTGACGAAAGTTCCAGTCTTGCTCCAAATGGGCGATGATCTTGAGAGGTATCACCACAACCATGCAACTACAAACACATACATATTATGAGACTTACTATAACTTAACACCAACTAATTTATCAATGTATAACTGTAGTTTTAAGTAACACACATCAAATTTAACAATTAAAGATCACCCGCTAACCTTAGTGGATGAGTAACGAAACGATGTCAAACCAGACTTTCACAGAGTTTTAAAAGAGAGTCAAATCTGTACACCCAATTGTGGTTCATTGTGCATTTCGGAATATGTAGCTTACTCTTAGAAGGTAATAAGGTAGTAAAAGGGCTGTGCAGCTAAAGCTCAGTAGAATCTTTACGAAAGATTTGGAAATAATTTCCAAAGTCCAGAAATTTAAGGGTGGCTCTTTATTGAAACACTCAATTCCAAGAAAGATCTCCAGTTTCCCAATAACCACAAAAGCAAAAGTGACATGCAAAAAATGTCTTTCATACATTTATAGTCTATCTGTTGAAGAACAGCTGAATAACCTTATTGCCAATAAACTATCCAACTCATGCCTTAATGGAATTGCACAAAGAAACAGCTCTAAGTTTAGTTTCCGTGTAAGATCTACTCAATGCTACTTCCATCCCTTTCATTTCAGAAGTTGGATCTCACATAGTTCGAGAAATTTATCAATGATCATAACCATATTGAGTTGTGACGCAGATATCTAGTGTCTACACCCTGCAGAAGTAGACTTTCTGAATAAAATTAGTTGTGCAGAAGGACATCCAGAAGTCGGAGAGCAGGTCACTGTAATAGTATGCAGTGTCTTTTCAGATGATTGACATGGTAAATGTATTCTAGAAGATTAAGATTAGATAGATAATAATCCATGACACATGATTTAGTTGCCTCATCAAAATAACTGGAGAACAGGCAGTGGTGTAAATGATTGGGGTAGACAGCCCTAAAACTTAAATTCATATAGTTAAATGCATATCAGATAGGTATATAGAAGTTGGCACAGCCATGCCATCCTCACAAAGAATATCAAGTGACAAAGAAGGAGCAATATATTGCTAAGACATTAAGTTCTGGAGTGACATTTACATCAGAAATTTCACTTCTAGTCCGTTTGGTATATGCTTGGCGAGCTGATATTAAAGTCTGCAGGCCAGTAAGCCAGATCTCAGTTTCAGTTTTGTCCTTGCAGATCTACAAAGGTTGAGAAGATGCAGTAAGTGAGGGAAAAGTTACCATTAAGGGGGTCATATCAACTATTATAATTGCAATAACCACTGACCAGATCAAGAGATCTTTCACCATCATTATATATGAGCGAAAATGACAAGTACTCCTTATCTGGGCGCAAAAATCTTTTAAAAACAGGCTGTACAGACACAGTACAAAAAATATTTATTCTTAATGATTAGTTTCTGGCTCCCAAAGTCGAATATAACTTTGCTCAGTGTCATACCAAAGAAAGTAACATGAACTCTAAAAACATAATCATTAAAAGAAGAATTTTGCTAACTCACGGTTCTCTGTCCAGGAATAATCCGTGAAACAGATGATAACTTCAAGTGCCTTTCTGATCCTTTAGAGTACCAGATTAATGTTGTTTCATCCTGGAAATAGCATGAAATCTTAGGCATCTGTGTATTTCAGGTTATCAATAGATATTCACATTCTATTATGGAAATTATATATAAAACTTATGCTTTCTTTCTTATATATATGAGCAATATGCAAATGGATGCAACAAAATAGTAACTGGAGAATTCAAAAATATTAGTGAAGTATTGGCCAATAGACACAACAAGCAAATAGTACGATAGGCACGGGAAAACCAAATAGAGGGGACATGCAGTTGAATTCCCTGGAAACTTAAGCTCTACAGTGTGAGCATTTCTGCAATCTCTTAGATTCAAAAAAAAAAAAAATTGCTTTTGACCAAGACTTCAGCAGAAAGTGGATCTTCCGTTGTAACAGCTTCTGCTTGCGTCTCTATATTAAGGAAAGCTAGAATGCGAACACTGAGTAGCACATCATCCTTTTTATGGTTTTATTGAGATTGATGGTAATGAAACCTATATATATTTTGAAATTTCTATCATCATGCTACAGTTTGTGTTTTTAATATCAAATATGGCATCTAGAATACTAAGGAAATTTTAATGTAATGCCAACGAAATTAGTGCGAACAGTGCCCAAAAACCTTCTAATTTGGAAACCTAATGTCAGAGCGGAATTCCTCCAGTAACTCCTAAAGGCATCCTCTACTGAAGCAAGTTATTTGGATAGCAGCACTTGAGAGGAGGACAAAGTTAAGGAGGTCTAATTTAAGCTTTCTTGTTTGGCAGGATGGAGAGAAATTGGTGAAAGAAGTTCCCGTTTGTGGTTTACATGTTAACCACCTAGATCAAATTTGTGGGTCTAGGGCAAATAAATATAACATATACAATAGAGGACTCAAGTTCTTGGGCTGGAGCAAAGGTTTCCCCTCCTATTTTTATCTTGAATCCTTTGTCCCTAACCATATTACAGAATGTTATAAGCCTCAATATGCAAAAGAAGGAAAATAAGCTTCCCAGACCATTTTGAAGTTCCTTGCAAAATATATAACAGCATATGATGCCAAAAAGTCAAACACACTCTAAAATACAAGATTTTGATCACATGCAGAACATGTTGATATTACGAAAATAGAAACCTTAAACCCGAGAAATTTATAATGCCTTCTCTTCTACGGGCTAGCAAGATATTGATGAATGCTTGAAATTTCTCACATGTAAATCAAGATTTTACTCTTCCCCGTGGTGAAAACCTAGGTAGTCATTTTAGAATGCACACTCAAACAACTTGGAAGAAAATGCGTATTGGAATATGACAAACAAAATCTAAATGGTCAAGAAAATAGATAAAGACAATTTGCTTACTGAAGAAAGTCTGAATGATCGAAACTTAGGCCTCCCCTTTCTGCAGTACTTGAGCAACTGTGTCCCTTTCTTCAAGGCAATGAGTGCCTTCAGAGAACAAAAGTAATGTCATGAGCAGGCAGGGTCCCAAACTGACCAATTTTGAACAGGAAAATATCATAAATTAATATTTATGTACATAGAATAATACAACACATTTAGACATTGAAGGAGAAATTTCAGACCAATCTCTGTGGCTGTCCGGTCATCTGCATACCCAATAGTTTCGACTCCCAAAATGATTTACTTTAGATAAGCCCATCTACTAATTTTGAGCCTCTTTTCTCGTATATGATTTATCAAGTACGCTACTTGTTTTCCACGTATCTTTTATTACCAGTAAACCTGTAACTTCAGCAAACTTACACTGAATACATAATAGTTCAATGTTACAATTTTCAAACTGTTGTATAAACAACCTCTCTATCATCCACCACCCATGCAGTTCCCACCTCTTAAAGTAACCCATAAAGCACTCAGCAATCCAGTGGTGTCATGGCACTACCTAAAAGATTACTGCATGTGGCTTTCAAGGGAAATACAATCCATCATTATATATCTTCCACAATCCTCACCTACACAGACAGATATGAGCAAAGAGTGTTGACAGGCTACTATAACCCTCGCCTCAAAATGAGTTTGAATCTTATGTGTAACTTGCTTTAACTGAATAGAATCACCTACACAGACAGATATGAGATAAGAGTGTAAACGAATAGAATCAAGCTGAATAAGGTATTTGTCCTGCTTTAACTGACATAAGCTTGAATAACTTTAATCATATTCAATACAAGTTGAGCTTGGAAGCTTGATAAATTTTTATTATGGTTAAAGAGAGGAGTTGGGAGTTTTAGTGATTGATAATACCTGTGTAGATTTTACCTCAACACCCCTAATCCTGAATCCTAGTTCCATTACTACTAACTTTGCCGCACAAAGGCTTCCAAATATCTAGCATATACTATAGTTTCACAAGTTTTTCAAGATTATAGTACTAAACAAGAGAGAAAAAGCAGGGATACCTGCTCGACGTCACGGTCAGGATTGCCATAACTAGCAAGATCTGCCATTCCATCTTTAACAAATCTTGGGAATTCGCCAGAAAAACCTATTTATCCCAACCATCCGTGTAATCTTCGTGGGTGATGGCAATGCACTCTTGTATGGCCAAAATCATCAACCTGCCTAGAAAAGACAATCCTTCCACCAAAACCTTGAGCTAAGCTTGCTTGAGCCGATCTCGGAAATCCTTCCCCGACACTTGTATAACGTCACATAATTTACTCGGTGATCCGGCCAAAATTAATACTGATCCAGTTAAGATTCACCAAGAATGGCAGTAAATTTTCCAGAATTATGAGTGAATTCATGATACTTCGCCTGAATTATGAAATGAGCTTGGGCAGATTCGCAATGATCAGACGCACGACAGACGAAGAGGGGGTAGAGAGAGAAAGAGGAAGAGTTTCAGAGAGAGAAAGTGACACACAAGTTTAGGAAAAACGGTCGCAGCTGTAGCGAATTTGGCGCGCTAATTCTTGGCCGCCTCAACTACCTCTGTATAACGCAAATATTTATTAAATTTCTTTTTCACATTATCCTCACCAATAATTTCTTATTAGTTAATACATGTTTTTTTTTTTCTCTTCTTCTTATGTAAGATTTTAAATTTCATGATCTATTCAATTAAATTTAATCACACTGTAAGAATTCTTATACCTACGTATGCAGTGATGATTAGATTCTCTAGTACATAAAATCTATACTTTATTATTAATGAAGAATAGTTTTTTTATATCTTTTATTTTTAGTCTATTTTCTTCTAACACTAGTCATTGTTGCACGTTACTTCTATTTGTATATAATAAATAATTTTTCACGCTTTATTATATATTATGAATAAGAATAAAAAATTAATACATTACATTAATAAAAAAAAAGAAAGAAACAAATAATAATTTATCAATTAATATAAATTTTAAAAAATTAGATAAGTTAGTTATTTTATCATGAATAATATTTTTAACTTTATAAAAATTTAATGCGACGGTGTCATTAACCGACGTTTGTGAGTGTAGTGGCCTTTTTTTTTTATATATTAGTGTGGGTTAAATGTAATTTTTTTCATTTGTTTAACTTCTCACTCCTCCGCTATCTTTTGATAGTTATTTAATTTTTTTCTTTTGAGAAATGATTTTATGTTACTCATTTTCTTATAAATTCAACATTACTTATTATTTTGCATATATTTTATTAAATAATGAATAATTCATAAATATTTTATTTAAATAATATTAACACACACATAAAATATATATGACAGATTACAAGTGTTTTTGTAAAAATATGTGGTTTATGTTCGGAATTTGAATTTTGGAAGTAGTGTTGATAACTGATATTTCTAATAATTACATGGATATCATATATTTTGTGGTGTTTTTGTGAAGAAATTGATTGCATTATAACACATTGCAATAATTTGTAAATATATATGAATACCACTTTACTCCTTTTGATGCACAGAAACAGGCGTAGTATTTTTAATTTTGGAGTGTCTTATTTTGATAATTTGGAAGTAGAGATAGAAAAATAGAAATAAATAAGTGTGTGTTGGAAATAGATTTTGGTATGTTTGGATTTATGTTTTGAGGTAATTTAAAATAAGTGGTGTATGTTTGATATTAGGATTTCGGAGACAAAAATTACTGTTTATTGTCAAATTATACCTCTTTCATATATGTTTATATATATAAATATTGTATGTTTAATAAATAAAAATCACTATTCATTGTCAAATCATGTCTCTTTTATATTATATTTATATACGTAAGTGCGTATATATATATATTATATATAAAAAATTGAAAAATAAAAAAACATACATATAAGGTGTAAAAAAATAAAAAAAAAGTACAAATATTAGGTATGTTTTGTCTTGTCTCGAAAGGGTATACATTATCTAGATTTTGATTGTCTCGCTTTCTTTTTTCTATTTGGAAGGTGGTCAACAAATCAGAGTGGCGCAGCGGAAGCGTGGTGGGCCCATAACCCACAGGTCCCAGGATCGAAACCTGGCTCTGATACGGAGTGGCTTCCCTAATATTCCTTTCTTTTTGGAAATCGATAAGAGTAGTTTCAGCAGATCTCTGTGCCAACTGGGGATGTAGCTCAAATGGTAGAGCGCTCGCTTTGCATGCGAGAGGCACGGGGTTCGATACCCCGCATCTCCATTTTATTTTAGTCTTTTTGACTCACAAATTCCCACCTGGACCCTTCAATGATTTAGTTGGGGCCCAGTACAAATAACCCAGCCCACCACTGATATTCTACTGCTAATGTTGGGCCCATGCCCACTTTCATTATTATTATTTCAACCTAAAACGTTAAATTATGAATTCTAACAACTTTCTCACGGATAAAGCACGATTAATGAGCCGTATGTCTTTGCCCTTGCAGACAACTGACCCTCTTGAAAAATGAAAAGCTATTTGTATTCCTACAGACAATACCTCAAATATGTGGTGAAATATGGTAAACTGGGACCTCATTTCATTCTCAAACACATAATGGGCCTTATTTCTTGACACAAGAATAGGGAAAATTCTAATCAAATTGATTTTACTCCTATCTAAACCAATTATATTGTAAGCAGAACAATTTTGGTATAATTGAGGTTGATTTTTTGGTAAGAATTTTTTTTCAAGAATAGATAAAATTCCCCAAGTAATTCACAAAAACTGCAGTAAAAACACCAGCTGCAGACAACTACTGTTGCATCAAGTAAGTGAATTATTATCAACCAATTGCTCCCTTAAAAAGTGAATTATTATCAACCAATTGCTGCCTTTCTACCGTCACATCATCAAACACACACACAGTGATTGAGTCTTGTTCAATCAATTTCCTTTCCTCGGTCTTCATCAGCATGGAGATGAGTAATTTTCAGCTGGTCTTTGTGGGCTTGCTTTTTCTGCTAGCTCTGCTTCTCGGAGGCTGCTGCTGCTTTGCTAATTCTTTATCTTGAGATTTTTCCTCTTCTTTTGACGATGAGCCCTCCACTTGCTCTGCTACTTCTTCAGGGCTTTTCTCCTTGTCATCACTCGTTTTCCCCTTGTTGGATTCTTGAAATTCCTCCTCAGTAGTTGCTTTCTCTCCCTCTCTTCTTTTCCGGGGCCTCCCTCTTTTCCTTGGCCTACTCTGCTGTTCCACTGACGATGACTCTGCTATTCCCACTGTCACCGATACCTCCTTCCTCTTCCTCATTGCCCTCTTCTTCCCCATCACTTTTAATGCATTTTTCACCAATACCCACAAAACAAAAATCGTCAACAACCAAGTCTATGTATACAGTTATCAAGGGAGTAATCACAGCTATTATCTACTATTGTTCCTGTTGAGGAGAGAAATGGAGTGAGCGTGTGCAAATGAAGCCGAGAGAGAGAGAGAGAGAGTGATGATAATGAAGAATGAGGGAGAGAAATAAGGAGTGGTTCTGGTTACCTATCTAACCATGGTTTAAACTTATATATACACTACCCGATATTCATTTTCTTATCATTAGGTATAATTACGTGTTTCTTTCACGAGATTATTTTGTAATTTGAAAAATTATATTTAATATTTTTTAAATTTATTTTCATCTAATAAATAAGTAAATTCGTCAGTAAAAAATCATAAAATGTGTTGATATTAATAAAAGAAATTAAGTAAAAGTTAATTTTTACCCTCGATTAACTTGTTGCAGGTAAATAATTTTTTTCTTAGTAATCTCCACTATAAAGGTGAAGATATATATGCTTACATGTATTAATATATGAAGATGAAGAATGATAGTTTTGTTCATAAAAAGAATTATTTGACCTGCAATAAGTCAATCGGAGGTAAATATGAATTTCAATCCAATTTTATTTTTAGTTAATATGAACAAATTCAGTGAATTTTGATTAATAAATAGATATATCTGTTAGAAGAAAGTAAATTTTAAAAACACTAAATATAATTTTTTAAATTATATAAATTTATGTATAATTATATTAACTTTTTAAAAAGGACTGTAATTATCCCTTATTTAAATTTATGTATAGAGAATGAAATTTGGTCAAGGAGAGTAGTGAAGTGTGGTGGGGTTTTCATTTTGTACGTGGGGGTGAGTTTACATGATTCATAGGTGATGTTGTCGGACCCCAAGACAACTACACAACTCTCAAATTCTCAAACTCTTACATCTTTTACACAAAAAAACTCATGTTATCTTATGTTCTTTATATTATATATAAATTTATATAATTTTTTTTAATAAACTCACGCCTCATCCACTCACATACGCTGTCAAATGCCAATGAATTTTGAACGCGATATTTCTTTAATAAAATACTGAGTCCAAATAGTGAGGCGTCCCCTAAAAGATAAATTCATAACTTTTTAATTATGAGTTCCGAGAATAATAAATAAATAATTGTTGGGCTGCAATGAGCATTAGCCGAAATAAAGAATAGAGAGGGGGGTATAGTGTGAAGTTGACATTCCCAAATCCAAATGTATTTATAGTGGGAAAGAATAAAGCAAACTAAAAGCAGTTGAAGGAAGTAAGATTTGGTCAAACTCTCCTCAAACATTTGGAAGCATTCATTACACTATACACAGTATATTATATGTCTCCACTGGCCTACTTTCCCTCTTACACTTTTCTTTTTTAAGGTTTTATTCTAAATTATTACAATAAAACAATATTACCTATCATAATTATTAATACTAATCAAACTCTAAGTGGGTGTAATTATCCCACTTGCCGACGTCCATATGAAGCTCACACTTTTTATCAAAAATAAATGCATTACATCTCTTGAGATATTGTAGTTGTAATTACTAGTAAACTCATATTCAGTGAGAAAAGTTTACACAAACACCTCCTAAAAAGATATCTTTAATTTTACAATAACAAAAAAATATTTATGCATTTCGACATAACCTAAAACGGTGTCAATATAATTTATCTTTTATTTTATATTCCATAATATCAAATAAGTCGGCATCATGGCTCTTGCTGCTTTCTACTGCTCTCGTACTCTTTATTGGGTATTTGTTAGTTATTAATATTGGTAGGAGCAGTAAATGCATACTCGATGTAAGAACAAATTCGACATGTATGAAAGAAAAATTCTTACAAACTTTTGAGGTTAAAGGCCCGGAAAATTCTTCAAATGATTTTTCCTTTATCCTGAACCTATCCCATTGGGTAATGAGCCCAATAGTATGTTGGACCTGTTATTCAGGCCCACTGAATCGGATTGGTCTTTTGCCTTTTCTTTTCCGTTTGGGCTTTTTTCTGGTCTCTAATTTATTTTGAGATTATTACACGCTCAATTCTTAATATTTGGTGTAATTATATGTAAATTCTTTGTAGTTAAAGAAATTACATCTAACATCCCCAGATTTGATTTCGTCTATGTGAAGACGTCAAATAATATAAATTATCATTATAAATAATATATATATATTATATTATGATGACACGGAACAATCCATGTACAAAGAAAATTCAATAACTGTCATTTATTTTTCTTTCCTTGCTACATTAATATCATCAATTTTACGAGATAAGATGAGCATGGAACATTGAAGTTTTGTGTTATTCCTTTTAAATTCTCACATGTCCTTCAATATAAAATTAAAATATTTATTTTGCCATAGTAATAAAATATTCCAATTCTAGAATGGACTAAAGATATATAAAGGCAAGATGACTTAATCATACGTGTGATATTGTCATGCATCAGCACATCAACGGTATCTAATGAATTTGGATAATTTATAAATTTTAAAACCTTTTCTTTTAATCGAGATGTATTTTTAAATAAAATTGTAAGACTCATTATAAGTAAAATGAATAATGTTCTGTACAATATAACATCAGTCACTTAGCACACTGAAAATTAAACAAATTTCAACTACAAATTTTTATTTCAGAGGGCCCAAACTCATATATAGACAAAGGCAGATGCATAGTTATGTGAATCCACAACGAAAATGGGGAGACGCATGTGGCCCTGTTCTCAAGTTTTCGACATGAATACAATTAATCTAATTTTCTGAAATTTTAATAATAAATGTGTTAAAATATTAAATATAACTTTGATTGCAACGAAAGATACTGACCTCGTCAAATGCAAATCCTTTTGGATAAGGTCTATTCACGCAAACCCATCTCCATCAATGTACATTTCTTGGTGCCAAATACACGCACACGTACACCCAAAATATACACATACGTATAAATCAGTAATGTAATAATTAATACAGAGATGCAACTTTGTCACATGTTGTCACGTGGCAATGCATTCGAGCACGTAATTTAGTTACTTGGTATTCAGACTCTTTTGTTGATCTAAGTTTGTTTCAATCACTTTTAATTGAGATCATGATCGATACATCAATTATTCTGGTTTAATTATTCAAATTAAACGTCCCAACACTTGCGATATGGGTCTAAAAGTATCTAGTGATACTGTGTGTTGATTCACGCGAAGTTAAATTTAAATTCTTGAGGACAATTAGGAGTATAAAGATTTTGATTGGCTCACATGGACCAGACGCAAACCTTTTGATATAATTAAATTTATTGAAATTCAAATTTTCTTTTTATAAACAAATTTGAAATTTGGTTCTATTTATGAATTTTGCTGCAAACTCCACAATTTGCAATGCAAACGCAGGGGCTGAAGACTGAACCAAGAATGAGAAACAGCTCGTCATTAATTTTTACTCCGTTAGATTGAAAAATCCAAAAAAGTGGGTCTATAGTTGATTTCTGGCCACAAAATTTGAAGGAGGAGGGGGATCAATATGAAAAGCTCCGGTCTTGCACAAGGAAAGGGATTTGAGAGATGAGGCGCTGTCTCTGTCTGGATTACATTAACTAATATTTTTGCTGTTTGAGCAGACAATACTCCAACTTTCTGACTGCCCACAAAAATCTTTATCTGGAGAGGAGGCTGAGGTTGCAAGGTTTTCTTGGTAACTTTACTATTGAACTTCAAAATTCTAGCTTTTGACACAACCATGCAACCCCCCTCTCCCTCTCGTTTTGTCTTTTTCTTTTTTTGGTGTTTTCTTCAGTTGGTTTGCTGATTCTTTGACGTTTATATTTGGCAAGAGGTGGGAAACTGCCTTCAGACATTTTACCCCTTCTCTCTCTGTCTCTGTGTCTCTGATGTGAGAGCCTGTATACTTACTACAGTGTAAGTTCAGTCTGGGTTTTCTTTGGACAAGATTAGAACGAAGTGATAAGTAGATTTGAGCTTGTATATGTGGGACTTCTATGGTTCTTGTGGAAATTGTCTGCTGTATTGTTTCTCCTTTCCATGAAGAGTACATATCGTTTCTGTTGGGGGCTTTATGGGAAAATGAAGATATATTTTGCTCTTCTATGGATTTTTCATGTGGGATTCAACTTTTTCAACTAATATTTCGCCACAACAATTGGGTTGCCGTTTACTATGTTCGCAGTTGTTTCAGTTTTGAGAGGAATTCGTTGGACATGGAATTACCTTTTAAGCCCTCTTTCTTTATTTGGCAAATGGCCTTATAGTTGTGATCCTCTGCCTCTATCAAGATTATCTGTTGCAAAGATGAGGTTCTCTCATAATCTAGCAGCACTGCTCACATTTTCTTCCTACATGTATATGTAACTCTATTAGTAACATACTTGTCTAGTGATGGAAAATGGCAATGGTCATAGGTTTGAGTTTTGGGGCTTTCGACATAATTCCTTGCTATCAGTGCTGTTATTACAAGTTTTCGGATAGCAATGGTTTCATTCCATACGTTTTTGTTTACCTCAATATTAGCTCTATCTGAACATCATATATCATGTTTATTTTAAGACAGGGTTGCTCGCCTTTGTTCGTCTTGTTCCATCCATGTTCTTGAAGGAATCTGCTCAGAATAGGTCCTGAAATGATGGTTTCTTACGAGTCTCATAGCAATGGGAATCTGATTGATCCAGGCCTACAGATTATCAGGCATCCATCATACCAATCGTCTGGCAGGTTTTCTTTACCTTGGTTTGATATACGGGTGTTCTATGTGAGGATCAGTAATTTCATGGTAGATGATTCGACCCCAGAATATCTCACCCTGAACAACATCCCTCTGAGCCCAGATACAGTTCTTGAAGTGAATGGAGTGAGATGCTCCATGGATTCAGAAGGAATCTCGTGCATTCTTAGAAGGGACCGGGTGGATAAGAAGTCCGAAGAATCTACATTTGTCAGCACGGATAGCATAAGGTTAACAGACAGCGTGAAATTTGAGGTGTTCCATCAACAGGATCTTGTGATCTCTGGGGTTCTAGAAATGTTAGGTGCCAATGGTTTTGTAGGGGAATCAAATAATGTAGGCAAGAAGTGGAGCATGAATTGTGAATCCGTAACCAGCGCTGGTGTGGGATTCTTGAAAGGAAAACAAGTAATGGGTTCTGAATCATTGTCACCTACAATTGAAGTTTATGTGGCTGGTTGCTTCTCAGGGACTCCCATCATATTAACCAAGACGTTACAGCTTAGCCCCCGCAAGAAGCATAGGAAGGCTATGCTGGGTTCAATTCCAGAGTATGATGCTTCTGAATCCCATCAAGATGCTGCATCTGGGCATGATTTTCAGGTAATGTAGTTCGATAAACATTCTTGTCCTTGGCATACACAACAAAACCTGTCTCTCATTAATCTGGCTAACTGTGACTTTCCTTTTTGCAGTTTCTGAGCTATGTTTAGAAATCCATCATCATCCGGTCTCTACTAAATGCATTGTAGTTTAAGGCTAAACCTCTATATTGAATAATGTTGAGTCATTTCACACATTTGAGATTGAACTGGTAGATCATGGAAATCTCTTAACTACTAAGTTATTGCTGATTGCATGACCGGCCGCTTGCATTGAAGTCCACCTCCTTAAATGAAAAGAAAATGACTAGGTGTAAGAAAACGAAGAACGGGATCAAATGAAGTTTGTTCTTGTCATCTGTTGTTTTCTTCAAACTAGTGTTAGTTCTTAGACCAAGTTGGAAAATGTTACTGCTGTTAGTGACTAATCACTTTTGAAACTATCGGAATAATTCTCAGTTTCCTACATCCTGGAACAACGCACAAGTATTAGATTGAGTAATCGATTCAAGGTTTACCCTTATCCTTGTATGGATGTTGACTGCTTCCCGTGATGAAACATGCTTCTTCCCAACAAAAGGCCCATTTCCATTGATCTTAGGCACAACCAACACAGAATCTTATCTTTGACATGTCAAGGGGTATGGGCAGGCACAAATATTGAAGAGATAAGAGTAATAATCTTCTTTTTAGTTTTCTCTCGTGTTATCCATGTGCTGCTGAAAATTGACCCCATGGTTCTCATTGTGACAGAAACTAGGTAGGTAGTCTTGAATTGTGGGGCCCACTACAACACTTTGGCATTTGTATGCAAGATCTCGGACCATAAGCTATCTTCTTTATAGGTTGTGACCGTAACTCAGCTTTCTTGAAGAATTTCATGGAATATACACGTGTTCCTAACTCTATCTTATCAGACCCGAGGCCTTTTCTTGTTTGGAATTCAGAAAGTCTGATTTATGTCATGGAGAAAAAAACAAGATATATCTGCAGTTTATGACCCAAATTCAGTGATGCTGATTCTGTAACCTTCTGCGAAGATATTTAACTTGATTATACCATTCTTGATTCTTGTTTGCATCTTTTGAAATGGTAAATGAATGTTTCTGGAGCCACATATTGTGATGGATTACGTTGTTCCTTATTGATATTAGTAAATCTCATGTTTCATCGGAAATGTGCGCATCTAAAGGGAGATTTCATTTCAGGTTGCAGAGTACAAGAATTACAAACCAGAAAGTGAGGAAGACTACGATAACTTATACTGGAGACGGACAGAATATATCGAAGGTGAAGATGGGGAACTTTCTTGGTTCAATGCTGGTGTTAGAGTGGGTGTTGGGATAGGCCTCGGCATTTGCTTGGGGATTGGGATTGGAGTTGGTTTGCTGGTCCGCACTTACCAGACTACAACCCGGACCTTTAGAAGGAGGCTCATCTAGTTGACAAACACTGTCTCATCCCAATTTTATTGGTTAACAATCATTAGGATGTGCATTTCAGGTCCTAAGTTAGTTGATCACAATTTTCATAGTGTCTACATTCTAACTTGATCCAATAAGAGGAAAAGAGAGAGGTTTCATGGCTCATGAACGGTCTTGGGTTATTCCTGTGAACTACTTGAGCATTTACTTGTTTTGGGAGAGTTTACATGCATTTTAATGTTTGAAAATGAAACGTGAGGAGATTGCGCGAAATGGTTGTTTAACAATTCTCATCGATGTGAAAAGGAAACATGACAAAGGATTAAACTTCAGCATCTTCACAAAGCACAGGATTCATGAGTTATTGTTTCAATTTGGTTAACTTAGTCCAGCAGGGACTTGATTCTACATTTTGGAATTAACCTAAGCATAACTTTACCTTGTCATGCTGTTATTTCATGGCTCAGACTAACTCAACTGACTGGCAGAGCAAGGGCCTCAGGCTCAGGAGCCACCTCGGCACCTGCAAAACCATTAGATGGCTGCTTGTCTAGAGCCCACAACTTAGCAGATTTCACATCGTCCTGTGCCATTTGCCTAGAAAACTCCTCGTGGTCATACTGCAGTGTGGCTTTGCCTCCAAACTCCGTTGGGAGATTGTCTATGTCAAAATAGGACCTCATGAGTTCTACACTATCCTTGTTCTTTGGGTACACGAATTTCACCTTCTGGAATGTTTTCGGATCCAAGAAGTATTTGACAATCTGCAATAGAAACACGTGTATTTAACAGCATTAACAATTGATGATAAAAGCATCCCAGTAACACTTGAAATTTGAAAATATGCTCACTGAGAAAATTCATTCCATACAAATTAACGGACTGTGGAATAAGAGCTTAGTCCTTGTTTGTAATAGAATAACATGCAGTGAATTCCATGATAAGTTATTCTCTAGTTGAATGGTGAAAATAAGAGCTATATGCCAAATAAAATGTGGTGTTGGTGATTAAATAAAACGAACCTTCCAAAATGCTTCAAATATGCGTGGTGGGCTATACAGAAACGCTACAGCTAGTCTCTCAGGGTAATGATTTTGCAATATATTGACAGTCTCTCTTGCAGATTTGATCGGTACATGGTTGCTTAAAGACCATCCTGTGAAGTCTATTAACCATGCCATCTGTTCCTGTCCTTCTGGAAGATTAAGTATGGCATTCTCAATCAGATAGACCAGATGTTTAATCTGGTTATCAAGAGATGCTGTGTTCTGAAAATGTACAATAGCACAATTTATCACCCCTCTCTTCGTTACAAGGTGTAAAATTAAATAGATTACAGAGTTTTTTCAGTACCTGCATTCCTGGTCTTAGTATAAGAACACTCCTACCATGACGATCATGGAAGTTTGCTCTGAATACCTTCCCAGTCTCACCTTCAACAGCAACTTCATTCTAGTAACCGAAATTATGTGCATTTACTTACAGTTAATGTGAGTTGATAAACCAACTTGAGATAAAGAATAAAATGAGGATAATAGAAAGAGGTTATCCCCTAATAGTGTGAGCAACTCCTCACTTACCCAACGAATCTCTTCAGGTTTATAACTTGATCTCCATCTCAGTGTCTCCTCCAACATCTTCTTTGATTTGTCTACATTCCAGTTTCGAGCTTCCAGATATCTCTTCAAACAAGCATCGGTGCAATACTGCAGACTGCGACCTGATAATGGGCCCAGAGAAGCTTTAAGCTCAGTAGTCTGCAAAAGAAATTCAACCAGATCATCTTCAAGCAATTTAATAAGAGAATAAGCAGGAAGATATATATTCTATTTGGGATGGCTGCATACTAACTTAATCACATATTAAGAATCATAAAATATGATCATACCAATACACACTACTTTCTTCTCAAAATCAAAAAAATATTTAACGAGATTTAAAAGAAACATAGCAAATTTGAGACTGCAGTACCAATCAACAACAGAACAATTATTATCATCCGCTTCAGTTACTTCAACCGGAAACTTGATAATCGCTTGACGTACAAATATTATTCCATGAAACTACAGTTTGTTATTACCTTCTGGTCGTGCTGCAGCTCAACACTTTCCGCGTCCTGCAAG
Organism: Sesamum indicum; assembly: GCF_026168435.1. Classification (NCBI taxonomy): domain Eukaryota; kingdom Viridiplantae; phylum Streptophyta; class Magnoliopsida; order Lamiales; family Pedaliaceae; genus Sesamum; species Sesamum indicum. Next base: position 29,642,077 of record NC_142659.1, on the reverse strand, counting down.
GTATGACTCTTGCGGAAAAACATGATATTGTTTAGTGCTAGTGTTGTCTAGCAACCAAGCTTATCTTTTGCTACAAAAAATTGCATAGAGCCATTTCAGCACAAATCAGCTACTGCAATAACAGAAAGCCAGCCAAAACAGACAGAAAAGCAGACAGCAACCCAGAATCAAACAATCACCAGATACATTATAACACACATATCCACGTCAACTTAAGAGGGTCCACTCTTATGTTGCAAAAGCAGTTAATTCTGTGTTCTACAGTCTCAGAGGAGAGGAATCCTTTTTCTTTTGAGATGCTAAAATGATCAAATTGCTGTTAATTTTTTTTCAACATGAGCAATTCCTGAGTACCCAATTATTTGGCAAACTTTGGAAATCAATCTTGTTAGTCTATTCCAAAACATGGCAATGGGGTTGAGTCGAATATATTTAGCTGAAACCAACATCAAGTACAAATGATGTATTTAATCATTATATTTGGGACACCAGTTCGTAGTTGTTGAAAGGAAATGTTGAAAACTCATAACCACACCACATGTAATACAATAATGAATATACTCCACCAATTCAAACACAGATGCAAGAAAATTGAAGAGACAAACTTAAACTCATTGAAGGAATAATAATTCTTAAGTCAACTGGGGATTGAATAACAGCAATACATGTACTTGCACACAGACACAGACTCAGATATTCGCACCTATATGCATTTATATGCACATTTACACATACAGAAACACTCAGATACTTCATATACACTCTCCACATATACCAAGTACTCCGAATTTAACATCCATTTTTTTAACAAAATATGAGATATAATTCTTCTTTTGCTTTGGGGTAGGGATTCTGCTGATGGGCGTTGGTGATCTTATTCCACAATTAAAATAACTGAAAATAAAAATTAATTGATAGCTGGATTTGTAAAATTTCAAGATTACAATTGCTTAATTCAAATCCATCTGACCCACTTTGATTTAGCAAAACAAGTTTGCTGATCAAAAATCCCCCAAAGATCAGAACTTTGACTTCACGCAAGCCACACAAATTCAAGAAGCATCAGTCACAACTTAGTCAAATTTCACTTCGCAAGCAATCAACACCAAAAAAAAACATGAATTCGGATTCGCCAATCAAGATCCGAAAACCCAGCAACCATACCCAAACAGATCCAACAAACAAAAACCAGCCCAGAAAAGAAAACCCCACTTCCAATATACACAAGAAAACCCATGAACAATACATAAAAGAAACAAGATATCCAAATTCATAGAACAACAGAAAAATAGCGTCAATTAATCATACCGTTCCTTGCTCACACAGAAATTGGAGACACAGAGAATTTGCCTCTTTTTTCTTCAGGAAATTTTCATGCAAACCAGTGACCAAACACTGAACAAATGATATTCTCTCTCACACACGCAGAGCACATGCACTGAGTGTGAATGAGCTCTCACCACTGAAAGTAACTCTTATATATACATACACAATATATATATATTTGTGTGTGTGTGAAATAATTACTGTAATCTGGGAAATAATGTGTGTCGGGGGAGGGGGGGGGGGGGCGCCCAGATATTTTTCTTTTTTTGTCTACAGAGTCTTAAAAGTATTAAAAAGAAAAACCCAAAAATGAAAAAGAGAAGACAGAGAGACGTACGATGTCGTGTACTATTATGCTTGGGATTGTCTATCTCGGTAGGTAGTTTCATATTTAACACATCACAGTTCAATTCTGACCTTTAGATCTAATCTTCCAGAAGTTAGTCCCCACGTGTGTTAAATCCTGTTCTTATAGAGAAACGGGGTCTTGTCAGCTTAACAGACTCTATCGTTCCATATCTACCTTCACGTGGCGAGCTCTCCACCCAAACGCCGGCGTGTTGTATTGATGGTGATGATGCATTAATTATGACATAATGATTGCATATTACATTAACTGCAAGTATTATAAGCAATAAAAAATAGAGAAAATTACACTATGTGAATTTAATGTAATTATACGTAAATCCTTTTTAATTTAAAAAATTATATCTAACACCCTAAGAATTTTGTTATACGTAGCCTTCATTTATATTGACCTACAATTGATTTATTACTGACTTGTTACACATTAAATAATTTTTTTTATGACCAAATTATCCTCATATATTTTCATTCATTAATGCATATGTGGAGGTATACTTCACTGTTATAAGAGTAGTTTAGTCTGAAAAAATTTATTTGACCTACAATAAATTCGTAATAAGTTAATAGAGGGTAATATCAATTTTCATTCAGATTTCCTATTAATATGAGCAAATTTTAGTGAATTTTGACTAATATATAAACTTATTTGTTAGATAAAAGCAAATCTCAAGAATGCTATGCAATTTTTTTTCAAATCACAGGAAATTTACGTGTAATTATACCAAATTTCAAGAATAGAGAGTGTAATTATCCAAAAAAAATTTACATAATCGCAGAAATCACCCAAATTAGCATAGTTTGCAAAATAAAAACACTTGTTTGTTAATACTAAATGGTAAGTGAATAGAAGTAATTAATTGATAACATGAAATTAAGGGGGAAATTCAAAAACAAAAATCATAATACATCACTAACTTTTGTTCATCCATATCCTCAAAAGGGTATATTTTGATGGGACGATTTAGATTTGAGGAAATAATTTGTAAGATGAATTTCAAATAATTTGATGTTAAAGGAAATTGAAATCTAACAATGTTGGATAAAATATAGTTGAATGGATTAAAATCCTTTAATTTTAGAATTATCGAACAAATTCAAATAATTTGTTATTAAAAATTTTGAAATACATAACTTTAAATTCATCCATTCAAATATAGCCTCGTACTAAATAAATTTAAAATCCATTATCACGTGATAAAATATAGTTCAAAATGAAATTTCAAGAATTCAAAATCATATTTTGCAACTTGAATTATCCAAACAAGTTTACAACATAAAAGTTTGTTTTTTTGGTCCCCATCATTATATAAATTATCAATTCATGAAAACCCAAAAACTAAAAATAAAAATAAAATCAAACAAACCCTAAATTTCATGAATCAAACTTTAGAGAGGAACCCTAGAACCAATTCCATAGTTGGCACCACAATTTTCCAACTTCGTCTAGAAGCCATAAAAGTCCATGATCCATCCATCAACTTTCCAACTTGACCCACCCCCAACTCCCCACCTCCCCCAACTTTTTGTTCCAACAATGAGGACTCAAACTTTTCCACTTGTCTTTCTTCTTTTTCTCTCTCAACACCACAATATTATTAAATTAATCAATATATTATTACTATAATATATTAATATTTTTAAATTAATCAATAAATTTAAAATAAACAACAAAAATTAAAATACTACTATTTAATTAAATTAAATACCTATATTTATAGAACATGAACTAACAAATTGACGACTTGGGTTCCTTTCTTCTCTTCAATCGTCTGCAAAAATTATGTTTATACTCTGATTTAGATTGATTTGAAATTATTTTAGAAATAATTAAAGAATGTTTAGTTTTGTACTCAAATCTCATCTAAATATATTAATTTTTTTCGAGAGGCAAGATTTGTATTATTTCAATTATTATTCAATTTTGCATTTATTTTGTAACAAAAACTTTCCAAATCTTATTTTATGGACTTTGGAAACTTTTCAATTGTGCAGTTCATTCAATTTTTTTAAAAAAAAATATAAAACTATCATTAATTATATATCTAAATATGCAAGAATTTTTCTTTGAAAACTTAAATTTATTGAACAACTAAAAGAAAAAAAGATGTATATATTAAAACATCAACATAGATTTATTAATTAAGAAATCAAAGCAATCTAGTGAACAACTTTAGTATTAGGTTTGCAAGAATGGAAAGTGGATGGTATATGGGTCTTTGAAATTGAAAAAATACTTATGGGTTTACTATATATCAAAATTAGTAACTTTTAAAAGAATTTATAGTGATTGATAATTGCCCCATAAAGAACAATTTCGTGGATGCTCCGGAACCCTTCAATTGGGAGGGTTTTTTTGGAAATAGTGGTACGGTTTCGCCGAAAGGTCTGTCATCGGCAACGATTCGTTTGAAAGTTCTTATCTACATCCAGTTAATTTGAATCAATTACGTAACAAATTTAATACACTTGTGATGTAATTATTGTATAATTTATAAAAAATGATCAATTATATTATTAATATGATACACTAATTATATAATTGATTGAGTTTTATCAAACTTTACTCGGGTATGAATTCTAAGATTCGAGCATTTGATAAGAATTCTTTGGAAGGTAATACTATATTCTTCAGAGCCCCATCTTCTTGTTTTTTCTTTTTTCTTTTCCCTTTTAATTTCCAATTCCTGATGAGTAGATATAGCATTCTAGAAAATAAATTTATGACCACTAACAAAAGAAGAAAGAGAGCAAGAAGAAGTTGCCAAAGTGGTTGGGACCTTATTCCCACTACACCACACTCTTCCAAGAAAATGCTACAACCAAAAGAGCTTCTCCACAAAAACTACAAGTGAGACCAAAGTTGGGTTTTCATATTCTTAGAGGGATAATTAAGGCTACTTTATATTTATTCTTAGAGGAATAATTATGGTTATTTATTTTTCATTACAAGGCTCATTTTTAGTCCAAGAGCTTTTGGTGGGTTGAATTATTCAACTCAAAAAGTACAAACTATTTTTTACTTTGTTATATAAATAACTCATATCACAAACTAAATAGATCATATAGTATTGTACCAATCAGAAAGAACTAACTTAAATTAAGGTATTTAGTCATTATACATGGTTTATGAGGCATCAATTTTTTAGTCCAAGTGTAGGGTTTGCAAGATGTTATATATATATATATATATATATATTAAACTTGAGATATGTTTAACTTTTCTTTAAAACAGCATGTCAGTATGTGCCAACAAATATGTATAATTAAGATGCTTATAATAATAATTATACTAAGAAATCATGCAGCCCAGATGTTTGGTGGTGTTTCTTATAATTTAATATTCCAGATGCGAGCCAGATGATGCAAGGCCTCTCGCCCCTATCACACGCTCACAGAATTTCAGATTGTCCATGTTCCCATGATGACAAACCGTGACCCAATCAATTCTTATCAACCTGCTACCATGTTCTTGGCTATAGCCACTCACTTATTTGTCCCTGTAATGCTTTTTGAAGCTTTCCCCTTGCTTAATAACTTAGATCATCATCTTAGTTTAAATTATATAACAAATTGTTCTGCACCATGCATACATTATAACAATACAATCTTCCTTAGGGGGGAGGGAAAGAATAGAAGACAACCCGCGTCCACAGAGGACATTGCACACGCTATTAGAACCCTTTGCAGTTCGCACTCACCACAGGCTGGCTGGAGTAAAACAGTGATCTCAACAGCAACTCTAGCCTACCGCCGCGTCATGTAGTACCTAACCAGCTTCAACCCATCACGGCAGCTGACTCATCCCAACCATCATACAATTCAAGGTATTTTGACTCATCATTCTAGCCACCGAGGTTGTTGACTCATCTTCTCTCTTCCAAACTCATCTAATGCACCATCCCTGTCACAATATGTTCAAGAAAAGTCAAACAGGTAGTAATTTTTACTGATATCAAGTAGAACACTGATACTAATACTAATACTAATACTACGGCTACTAGTACGCCCGATGAAACAGACGAGGTGACTTTGATACGCTATTCACAACAATCAGACTTTGAGCGAGATATAATCAAAGGTTCTATGCGGGCTCAAAGTAAAATAGTTATTTAAAAATTGTTTCAAACAAATGCACATTCCCCTCTTTTTTTGGACAGAATCAAAAAATTGCATCTTTTTTCTTTTGATATCTCCGGGTTGATTAAACTAATTTTTAGAAATTGGTTGGGGAAAGGAAAAGCATTCAAAATTGTAGAGTATACAGAAGAGCAAGCAAAAATAGAATAAAAAAAAAGAGAAGAACAAAATAAAAGAGCAAGCGCGAATAGAGATAGCAAAGTTCTGGGATACCGTTCTTCCATTTTCGCAAGGAATAAGAGGTTGCATGTTACTAACTCGCTCTATTTTTAAAAAATATATTCTATTCACTTCATTGATAATTGCGAAAAAATATTAGACGTATATTCCTATTTCAACGTCCTGAGTGGTCTCAGAATTTCCAAGAATTGAATAGAGTAATGCATGTTAAATGTACCTATAATGGTGTTCCATTATCCGAAACAGAATTTTCAAGAAATTGGTTGACAGACGGTATTCAGATAAAAATCTTATTTCCTTTCTGTTTGAAACCTTGGCACAAATCGAAACAACAATCCTCTCAAAAAGATCTAATGAAAAAAGAAAAAGATAATTTTTGTTTTTTAACAATTTGGAGAATGCAAGCTCAAGTTCGTTTTGGATCGCCCCGACAACGACCTTCCTTTTTTAACCCATCTTTAAGGAACTCAAAAAAAAAATTGAAAAATTAAAAAATAAGTATTTTCGAGCTCTAATAGTTCTCAGAGAAAAAACAAAACAATAGGTTATGAAAAGTGTTATTTTTATAAAAAACATAATAAAATAACTTTCAAAAGTAAATCCAATTTTATTATTTCGATTAAGCGAAGTAGAAGTATATGAATCGAGTGAAATTAAAGAAGAAAAAGATTCCATAATCAGCAATCAGATGATCCACGAATCATTTAATCAAATTGCATATCCGAGTAATGCTAAAAGATTCAAAAAAATGGCAAAATATTGCCGACTCATCTTGGTGGCACCATGGCTACTAAAGCGTCGACAATGTAGCTTGTCAAAAGACATGGCTGGTTACTCATCTAACTATTGTGAGGAGGAGGCGACCAACTTATTATATTGTACCTGGCTCATCCCTCGGGACATGTAGCTGCCGACTTATCTACCTTGTCATGCCAGCCAGCTTGCTACTTATGCGAGATATAACTTGCGCTGAATAACTGCAACTTAACATTTGCTCTCTTACATGGCAGCTGACTTGGTATATGATCACGGCTGCTGACTCATACTTCTGCCTGCATGGCACAGACTCATCAGCTCGCACGCCCACAACATGGCATCTCCGCTGGGACCACCACCCGTTCAGCTGGCAGATGAATCGTACACGGCAAGCAAGGAAAACTCCACCCCGGCTTGGTCGAAGACGCCTACCCACCAAAGTAGACACATGGATCATCACATTTATAGTTCTTTATCTTTTTCTCGTCAACTTGTCAAATTTACACCAATAAATTATCCCTTGCATCCTGAGTTTAGCTGTTATACTCACAAAAAAACTGTTCATTTACCGTTAGAAAAATTATGAAGGGAAGATTTAAAATCCCAACATCATCCATAAAATTTAATTATTCATTGGTGAAACTACGGCCAGCAAAGGATGCGAGATAAAGAAATAGACTTGTTTCTTTACAATGAAAGCTCAAATATAATAAAAGAATTTTATCAATTACATATATTATCGTCACGATTACAAACGGACCCAGGCGGAATCGAACCACCATCCTCTCAATGCATTCAGGCAATTGAGCGCTCTGCCAAATTTGAGCTTATAGATCCATCCCCCAGTTCGAAGTTAAATGATTGATAATTCTATTTTGGACAAATAAAAATTTAATTGGAGAAACATCAGCAGGCAAAAATAGTTTCGTGTTGGAACAACCGACCCCACAAGTCTGAGACCCAGACGAGACCACAAATACATTTACATTGGTTCCCATGAAAACCACGGCGAATGAGCCAAGAGTTAAGGAACTTGTAAAGACAAACATAATTTGATTACTTTAAAAAATGCTTAGCCTACCTAAATGTCAAACTATAAGTCCCATCGACTTATCAAGAGCCTCCAATGTAATCAGCTTACACACCTAACTACCGTCAGCTGATCTCAAGTAGAATTCATCCTAAAAACATAATTAAAAAAAGATAGAATCATTTAAACTACAACAAATTGATAAAACGTTGTACACTTTCATGACATCACAGGGTACCTGTACTTAAACATGATACATGGAGGTAATGTAGAACAATTTTGGTTTACATGACCATGATGAAAAAATATCAAAGAATCCAGAATAGAGCAAGTTAATATTAGACATAACAGACTGACTAGCACATTCACTGTCATAAAAAGGTCGAACATAATTAAATAAAACCTGGTCACCAGCCGCAGGCTCTGTAGGGTTTCCCCAGGTCAAAACCCAATGTACCCACAACTTCCCAGATGCAAGCAAAAAACAGCAAGCTAATTGATGATTATCTTCAGTGAACATTTTGCCACGCTTAAATGCTTTCCTTTGCACCTATCTCGTGTTAGATGCAGCAGAATCATAAATTACGAGTTTCGACGACCAAGAACAAAACCCAAGCACAGCTTAAAACCAGATCTACAAGCCTCAAAACACCAAATTAATGTAACATTAAGAAAACAACCTTTGCTTAAGCTATACCAGCGGAACGCCATCCAACAACCAAGTTAATCAATCCCGCCCACAACCAACAGCTCTGGCCTTTCTGAAAAAGCCAGCATAATAACACATCACACTAGCAGCAATTGCAAAACCTACAGCAGAATTAGATGAAAATTGTAAAACTGAACATAGGCAAGAAAACAAAAATAAATCACAGTAGAATCACCAGATGCTTCTCAATCACTCCCAACTTACAGACAAAGATCAAAACAAAAGCAGATGTTAGAGAATAACATCCTAGCAATTGAAGGACCAAATTGGCTTAAAGTAAGGCACAGGACGTTTTAAAATGCTACTGCAACAATCGCCGAAATAAAATTTCTCTGAGCTTACTTGACAGTGTAGAATACCTGATCAACAAACAATGGAATTCAATAGCCTAGAAAATGAACAGGACATTCCGACTTGGTCTAACAATGTAGAAAAAACTAGAGTAGTCCACTGTGGGGCTCCAATCTTCGACTCTCACAAACAGCAGGCAGCTACATCGACCACAGAAGCAGCATCAAAATATTCAACATCACCAAAATCAGACAAACACACCAGCAGCTTCAGCAGCAGCAGCAGCAGCACAACAATATCAACCTAGGCAGATCTCCGGGGAAGCAACAGGTTCCGAACCATAGTGGAATCTTCAATACTGATAACCAACATCGAATAGCACAAATCTGGAAGGGGCTCTGCTCACCAGGGGATAGGATACACCAGCTCTAGCGATTATCCACGAAGTGAATCCCTGATCTATATGCACATGCTATTGCTTTGAACTATATTACAATAGATGAGGGCTTCCCAACAAATAATTGCCCACATCACATATAGATGATAATACAACACGCAACTAACAATAAACTGAGTCTGCAATTTAAATTAATAATAAATACAAAGAAATCTGCCAAATGTAATGCATAATTGAAGTGGGTTGCCTGGCAACATAAAGTAAGGAACAGCAGAATTGAGTCAGAGTTTTAGAAATTGGGTGTTTGTGAGTAAATTATTTTGGTTCAGACAAAACTTAAGTAGTATACTACAGTTACCAAACTGCTTGCAAGTCAATTCTTCAGTTCACAGAACTCAGTTTATGCACTCAGTACCTATCGAGCAAAACTCTGCTTGCAACACAACAGTTAGAATGCCCATAAAGGATGATATTAAGATTTCTTGACATCGCATTTTAAACCAAGATATAGATCATCAATTGATTGATAGTAAGATTTCTTGATGTTGCATATGAAACTAATATATATACTAGATCATAACATGGTTTATATAAAGATTTCTTGGTGTAGCATCTCAATCTAAAGATTTTATACTAGATTAATATTCCATTTCCCATCCCATGGCAAAATTTTAGATGCCAAGTGACTAAAGAGAGAAAATCTTGGGTTTTCTTATGGCTTTAATCCAAAGTATCAATCAGATAGTTTAACATATAACTCTATAAGACAACAGTCATTACTTATGAATTAAATAACCATCCTGGATGAATTGAACATTAGCTGAGCGCAGCCTAAAAGTATAATTTGCAGATTATTTAATGCGTAAAAAATTTAACTTTAGTTAGAGAAATTGAGTAAGGAATTGAGAAATTGAAATAGCTATCTGAATTACCAATTCAAGTAGGTAAATTTAAGGAGTGACAATCTGTACCTCTTGTATAGTTGATGCCTCAGAAGATGATATCCTTGTATTTGCTTCATCAGAACCTCCTCGGAAATAATTTGGCATGCTTTGGAGTTTGGTCTTGAATGTAGTGTGTTCTCTATATGTCAGAACACACCCCATTCAAGACCAAAAATCTTTGATTGATTGCTGAAATTTAACTGTTGGGATGCAGAACAAAAAAAGAACCAAAAACAAGGGCCAGGACACCGCACACAGGAGGGAGAGCCGGGCCAATCCCCGTGCCATCTCCCCCTCAAAACAAAAAATATCTTTTTTATTATGAGTTGACCTGCCATGCGAGCGCACCCATCATGGCAAAGGTCATTTTGACAACCACATCTCACCTCAACTTCACATCTCTTTTTTCCACAGAATCATTCTCCCTCTCTTTTCTTATACAAGACTTACCTCGCCATATATGAAATATGCAAGAATGTTAAATAAATCACAATCACTTCCCTTAAAAATATAGTTCCTTCAGAACCGTGTATTGCACCAGGAGCTTGACAGCTTGATATCCATCCAGCATCAGGAGATCATTCAAGATCCAGCGACGTTAATTAACAGCGGGAAACAGCATTACAGACGTGCAGTCCAGATCCACGAAATTCCAGCTGACCCAATAAATTACCATAAGCAGAATATATTCGCGAGTTCACCTACGAGAACACAAACCAAGACAACTAAGATATGAAGTGAACAAAGCAAATCATATGCAGGAGGATCAAATGAAAGAAACTAAAGTAGTAACGGCACCATCAAAAATAAATTCACCTCGTAATCATCCACTTAAAAAGGAGAACGCACTTGGCTAAGCGGATCATTAATCCACACCCATATATCACTCCTGAAATTCAAACAAACATATATATAACATACAGATCTAGATCATAAAAAACAACCAAAAACCTCACACACAAGCGGATCCGTGAAAAACCTTTATCGATGTGTTGAACACCGCATCAGATCTACCAACGCGACACCCTTCCACATCCGCAGCCCGAAGAAAATCATCGGTCGATCAATCAACCGGTGAAAACCCAACTGTAAACCGAAGCGCTACAAATCCATAGCCAAAAGGTAGATCGTCTTACGATCTAAACGAATTTGAAGGAAAAAACGATAAAAGAGAAAGCAGGAGAAGTAGATCTAAGAAAGCAACAGAGCCACACCTTGAAGGCGGCCATAGAAATGAAATGATAAGGCATGTAAAATGAAATGCGAAAATGCACTATTTAAGGAGGGGCGTGGCGATCCAACGGCTGAAAATGAGCAGTTGGGTGGATATTTCCAGCGGATGGATACGCGTGAACGGTGTGGGATTTGACTGTGCATTCTTACTAAGGTGCGCTGGAATAATCAATGACCAGAAAAGAAAAAGAAAGGCTGTGAGTGGAATGATCCAACGGCTGCAATTAGATCCAAGCCTGGGGAAGGTTCTGGATGAGGTTAACTGATTGGGACGGGAATGCGGATTCAGTTCTGCTACGTGGTTTAACCTGCTACGTTGGCTAACTTTCAGCATTTTCATTCAAGTCCTTCGACTTTTGTGGAATTAAGATTTTCACCCTGCATTGGTGGGCCTAAGATTTTCATTTAAGCTTGTTTAGTTTTATTTTTACGACTGTTACAAACATATTTGATATGTTGGTAAAAAAATTCAAAATTTATAAATAATTAATATTTTATTCATAAATTGGTTAGCAATTATGGACAGCGGCTTCAAAAATATAAAAGCGTCAAAACAATTGACAAACTTCAACAAATATTTTGACGTATTTATTAAAATATATCGAAATTTCTATCATAATAACATTTTATTAAATGATAGGAATAAGTTACAGTGAAAATTTGAATATTTAAAATTTTAATCTTTTATAATAGTATATATTTTATTTTTTATAATTATCAGTATTCTAAGTGTTAAAAATTTTGTATTATTTCTTTTTTTGTGTAAACCAAAATTACCAATGTAAAAATATTGATATTATAAGACTAAAACAAATGATATTTGATGTTAAGTGTTTTCAAGCGAGCAAATATCGAGAATTTAATGAGTTTGATTTAATATTTTGAAAATAACAAGATACATATAATAATATATTTCAATGTAAGAGCAATATTTTTTTTTCCGATATATATTTTCTTATAGTAGTCATTCTATGCTAAAAGTTTTCATTCGTTAGAGCCATATTGCATTAATTATGCCGTACTAATAAGTGTGGTATATTTAATATATATGTGTAAAATTTTTAAAATGTATTTAAAGTGAAATCTTTATAAATATTATTTAATTTTTGTAGAGTAAAAAGTGGTGAATTTCTATATATAGTACATAAATATGATTTCCCTGTTAGGAGTGAATGAGAACTGCTTGTGCAATGAAACTGAGTGGATAGAGGCAGAGTTTCCTCCTAATCCAGGAGCTCATAAATCTAAAGCTGAAACCTCTGGCATTGCTTGGAGTGGAATGAAAGCAAGTTATTCCAAGTTTCCACCAAGATCCAAATTCCCCATGATGTTTACATCAACCTTTCGTGAAGTAGAACATTTTTCCACCTTCATTTTGATTGCCTTTTCCCCACATTCCATCTCACCAAACACTGAGAGAACCTCCCCACCAAAGTGTGAAGCACAATGCATTCCCTCCTTCCCCATGTGCAGAAGGCTAAAACCCAGATGCAATCAAAGAATATGGGATTTTATTCCCACACCTCTTAAGCTGTTATCTCCAGTTTCTAGTTCAGTTGCCATCCAGATTTCAGTATCAAAATCAGGTTTCTTGTAAAAGCCAATCCTTTTTCTTATTTTGCAGTTCCCTTGAATAAGCAGCATGGCAACAAAATCAGACTTTGCCCAGAAGCTGCTAACTGATCTTCGCCTGAGGAAGGAAAGGATGGCTGCCGCTCAAAGTTCGAGTCGACAGTCGGGGCAAACATCTAGAGGTAAAATTCTGGGAGAGTTCTTTTTTCCCTGCAAGACAAAGCATGTGAGGTTTCAGTTGATAACTGTACTATCTGTTCTAGCATGCAAGTTAAGTGTGTAATTTCTTTTTACTGATGTAACACTGAATTGCGTGTGTTGCCATGCTTCGCCAAAGCAACATTTTGAGGGAATCATATAGTTTTCCACTTGACACTATGGGGTAGGAGAAGATTTAGATCAACCTGAAAATTTGTTCCTTGAAAAGATATGCTAGAATTAAGCTATAAGGCACAAACACCCACAGCCTGTTGACACTCCCTTCAATGAAAGAAACGGTTATTAATGACTGTATAAGAATTAAACGCGAATGGAGTGTGCACTTAAAGTATTTGAAAAACAGACTGTTTGAGAAACACACCAGTATATATAAAACTATAGTTACTTTGTCGATTAGTACTAATTCTTTCACCTTACAGATCATGAATTCTATGGAGACAAATACAAGGGACATGTCCCCTGAAGAAAAATGACAAATATGTGATCAAAACCTTGTCTCTGCATGGCTTTTGATATTGCATTAGAGTTCCCATATTTCTTGCCATTTAAGATCTCATGCATCTCTGAACCAACAGTTGTGCATGGAAACCCTGGCCGGACATCCAGAGGTGCCCGTCAAATAAATGCAGTAGAATCTGTAAGTGTTAATTCCATTCCTCCCTGCATATTACTTTTTCCCCCCAGAAATTGTTAGTTGGCTACACGAAATGAATATGGCTTATCTTATTAGCTCACTGCACTCTTCTTTCTCGCAGGCTGGTTCTCGAACAGGGAACACAAGCAGAAGGTCTAATGGAGGCAGCAGATCGATCAACATCAAAGAATCTTCAAATCAGATTGTTCTCTATGAAAGTGGGCAAAGCTCTAGACAAGTCAGAGATCTCTCGATGGCCATAGCTTTTGCCTTTGAAAATAGTGGAAATCTCAGTAAAATTGGTGTTTCCAGCACTAATCCTCTGGTAAATTTTTTCCAAAGATTTGGTCCAAGATCATTGCACAGTCAGAAAATGGATTTGACCAGCTTCAACGATCATAGTCTTTCATCCGGTCAGTTTCCTACCATCTCTCACATTCATATCAATGAAATATCAAAAGGAGTTCAGAAGCTGAATCAGATTTTAAGAGCTTGCTCCGATGGCCTTAACTTCGATAGAAACTCAATTGAAGTTGGGAAACAGTTGTTGAAAGGTGCCATCGATTTGGAAGAGTCCCTAAGAATGCTCGTGAACTTGCAGGAAGCTTCAAAGTACGGGAATGGGGCTCAGAAGAAAAGTCGTATAAAGTTACTTGAAGAGGATGAGGATGATCAAGATGACAATCATAAAATAGCTGACCAGTGGAAACTGGATCGTCCTAGGTTTTCCTTTGATAAATCCTCAAGGAATTCACGCGCTGTCCAAGGTGCAACCAGACTGAAACAACTGGCTTTATCATATCCTGATAAAAATTCAGAACAACCTACTGGTAACTCAGAGATGGTTCTGCATAGAACGTCTACCAGCTATGTCCAAGATTTGAGTCTTTCTACACAAGTGAAGCTAAGTAGTAAAGCAAGTTCATCACAGACTACACAAGAGAAGGGAAGAATTTCAAATGTCATTGCTAAACTTATGGGCCTTGACGAACCCCCACAAAAGGAAGATTCCATACGCATGAAAAATGATGTAAAAGAGAAGGAAGGGAAACAAGTGAAAGTTTTGAGGAAAAGTAGTAAGTCATCCGAAACTTTGAACAGAGAGAACAGGAATGAATCTGTGCTCAGCACTGACAAAAAGTCTATTCAAACCAACAATATGCCACCAGTTAGGGATTCCAAACTTAAGCTTAAAGTTGAAAAGATCCAGGAAAACCCAGATGGCAGCTCTAAATTGGTAAACTCTGAGAGAAACCAACAGAGGAAAGATTTGAAAATACTAGGAGTTGGCGTGGAGGCAGTACCAGGCCCAAAACTAGCAACCACGATGATGAACAAACAACAAAACCATGCCATTGGTGATCAAGTAAATGGACTTCAAATTTCCGAAGGTAGTGAGAAGAAACAAAATCTCAAGAAGGAGAAAGAAAGCAAAATCATTGAGGGCGGAAGCAAAGTGCCAGTCTTGAATACTGAGCTGCAGCAGAAGGCAGAAAACAGCAAAACACTCAAAGCTGAAGAGAAAAAACATAATAGGATTGAGTACAAGGTAAGCTCAAATTCAACAGAAAAGAGGAATGCAGATAAAGCCCTCCTGAGAAGTCAACAAAAGCCCCAGGATCAACACCTTCAAGAAAGGGTGATTAGAAGAACTGAACATTCAGAAGACAAGCGTCAGGCAGATCAGAAAGACCAGCAGATTCAGAAACAAAATATGATGGCCAAAAACCACGAGGGGCAGCAAGTGGAATCTGGAGTTGCTTCAATATCCAATAAAAGCACAGCCATCAATTTGCAGAAAAAGTTTTCACGTGAGAAATCAGCACCTCGTAATGCGAGATCAGCGAAAACCATTGAAAAAGTTCCCATGAAAGATCCGACAAACGGAAGAAATCCAAATGTTGCTTCCATGATTGATATCTCTAACAAGACTGCATCAAATCAGGAACATTACAAGAAAGAAGACCAAAGCCATTATTCATCTCCAAGAGAACCACTACCTGATATAGAAAAGGAAAGCAGCAATCCGGAGCTCACAAAAGAGAAGCGAATTGAGGTCTCAGCCACACAGAAGAAGGCAATTCCTCGGGAAGTTCAGAGAAATGAGATTCCTCGGAAGATAGACATGCTGATGACTAGAAGAAATGCAACTGCGAATCACTTGACAAGACCAATGAAACAGCCGGCTAACATGCTGAAAGATTTGAAACAACAGATGCACATAAAAAACCGTAGCTCTAAACAAATGGAAGAAGAAAGTGACAGTCAGGTCAAGGAAGGAAAAACAGGTATAAGGATCCATAATGCATCAGAAATGACAACTGAACCAGTGAGGCAAGAAGACAAGTTACAAAATGAAGCTGACCAGATGATCATATTAAACAATTCAGTAGCAGATGAATGCCAAGTACAGAACATACAGATCGTATCTACTCTGAATGACGATGTAAGTTCACAGCACACTTTAAATGGAGTTCCATTCAAGTTTAAGACTCCAAATGTCTTATGGAAACTGTATTGGCTTTTTGCAGTGTGACTCTACAATCTTAAATCCTGGAAAATTTTCTGACGATCTCCAGACAGTGGAACAACCTTATGCTCTTAAGGATGAAAACAAACTCAAACAATGTGATCAAAGCATAGGTCAGAAGCTGTTACTTCCCTTCGAGGGCAAAGCAAAAGAAATCAAGATTTTGTTTCTCTTTCACTTTTTAAATCCCATAATTAACTTGCATTCTCCCTTTGTATCCTTTATGGAAGAACTCAGTCCATCTTTCTTCATATCATAGCAAAAGAACCATTACTTCTTATCGTCCATCTTTTCATTTATTGGAGTAAAGTATAATTTCTTATTACCAAATTGCTTTCTGAAAACTTCAAACCACCTTTTTGATATTCCAGATTGAAGTTTTGGTAGGATATCTAATAAACTTAATGCTTAGCCTTTGACATTGCAGGAGACAACGAAGAAAGTACAGAACCATACAATCTTTCCCAACACAACTACAAGCAATGTCCTGCATCGGTAATACAAGAACTACTGACAGAACCTGAAAAAGACCTCAAGGAGATAATAATAAAAAGTCAGTTGTTCCTGAGTACAGCAGAGGCACTTTTCAAGCTCAATATACCTGTCAGCTTTCTTCATGTGGGTGATCATGATTATGAAGTTGCGGAGAAGAAGCTCGTCTTGGACACTGCATATGAAGTAATGAAAAGAAAAGCAAGGAGATATGAGGTTACATATCATCCCTACACAAAAACCAACATAAGTTGCACCAAGATAAGGTCTTTAGACAATTTAGTCAAGCAACTGTGCAAAGACTTGGAAATTCTGAAGTTCTATGGTGGGCATGGGAATGATGTAGCAGCTGGCCTATATGAAATGCTCAACAAAGACATTTATAACAAGGGTCCAGATGTGAACAACATGTGGGATTTTGAATGGAGCAACATGATGTCCGTGTTCCCTGAAAAAGAAGACGTCATAAGAGAAGTCGAGAGACACATGATCAATGGATTGCTCGACGAGATAACCAATGATCTCGTACTTATTACTGTTTCAGTTTGATTATCTGAGCCGAATTGATTTACTTCAATTCCCAGATTCTGAGTTAGTCTTCAATCAAAAAATAATGTTTTGCAAATACATTCAGATGTACACCATCTTTTTTTCTGTATCATGCAGCAAGAGATAACTGTAGGATCAACCAAACCCAAAAACAAAGTGGAACTAGCAGAAATTCAAGAAGCAATTATTTCATATTATATGGCATTTCGACTTACTATCAGCAAAAATTTCATCAGCGGAAGCCGAGGCATTTCATCTAAAAGTACACTTATCCGCTACTTGTATAAAAAGACAAAGAATTCTTTCGGATTATGTGAACAAAACTACTATGTATGATTATTCTATTCCTTTTTTATCTATTTCTCTCCGATTGAGCAGGGCCTACTACACTATTAGTAAGTGGTAATTCAACGTCAGGCCGTCTTAGCTCAGCCGGTAGAGCGCATGGCTTTTAACCATGTGGTCGTGGGTTCGATTCCCACAGACGGCGAAATTCTTTTTCCTAGATTAAAATTTTCGATTAGTAAAGCAGCTGGTTTTTAATTTTTAATCATTTTAGGATTTAGAAATATTTCTTTTCTGGATAAGTTTATTACAACTTGTATTTAAAGTTTAACTTTCACTTTCAATTTTATTCATATTATTAACATAATAATTTAAAGAAAACTCGTTTTCACACCTGTTTGCTAGTGAGTAGAATCTCTTTGAAGAGCTCATTGAGAGCAAAAGAAGGCTTGCCTCAGAGTTTCCATTCGATTTCTATCAGAATGTTTCCTCCATGATCCGCACAACGCGAACGAGGGTTTCTCTCTGCTCTGATCCACCACCGGGAAAGAGCTTGAGTTGATCTAAGGTGATCTCAACTATCACTTATGGAAAAAGATGTAGCCAAAATTGTGTCATTTAAGGCCCCTTGAGGAAGCCCCTCCTTATAGTTATGCTTCAGACTCTACTCTTAACGTTACGTCCGGTGGAAGAAAGAAGAATGAAAGCATGAGAGTAGCGATCCCCTCTTCTTCGCCTGATACCGACCGATCTGCCATCAAGCAGCAAGTCAGAGTATACTTGAATCTCTTTGTTTAGCTGTTCCTTCTCCTTTTTCTTAGCTTCTAATCTTCTTCTTTATAACATTGTTTGATGATCTTTCTCCAACGAGATATATAAAGAAGGCGTGCTTTCATAAGGTTCTTAGTCCATGCCTAGCCTTTTTTTTAGGACTCATTCTACCAACAAACCAGTGTTCAAGGAGATAGTAATCCCACTAGTGCTGTAGGTTCTAGAATTGGGGTAGACCTAGTACTAGAGCTAGATCTATTTCATTATCAGTATGGGAAGGTTCTAAACAAGGTAGAACTATTATAAAAAGAATATGTTATAAACACAAAATGGTGGTTTTGACAATACTTCGCTATTCTTTCGTGATTCCAAAAATGTCCTTCAACTCATAAAATAATTAATTTATTCAATTTTTTGAGTTATATACTAATTTAATTGTCAGATTAATATATTTTATTTATATTTATATTATATTTAAAATATATATATTATTTATTATATGCACGTAGAATAATATGTCACGATAACTAGAAATAATAATAAATAAATAAATAAATAAAGAGTTCTTAATGTTTACTTAAAGGAATAATAGAAGCAGAAACACAAAATGCAGGGAAAGGAAAATGAAAAAAAAATATATATATAGAGAGAGATAATTTCCATGTTATTCTTCCCCCTTTTATTTTATAAATGCAGATATAGAGTTACACTAATAATTCAACTGTGAAACTCATTATTCATGTTTATAGACGAGTGGTATTAAAATGTAAGCTCAGTCGAGTTTGTTTGAGTATTGATTTAAATTTAAAAAAATTAGGTTGAATTTGAGTTCAAATATGATTTTTGAAAAGCTGAAAAGTTGTTTATAGTTTTTGTTTGGTTAAATTACTGTTATATATAAATATTTGTAGTATATTATAAGTTTATTAATGTGGATAGTGGCATTATTATAATAATGATGCCCATTATTCACTATGACGATAATCATGGAAATAATGAAATAATATTATATTGAATAGTTATACAATACGATATTAAATATATTTAATATTTTTGTATAGATGGGCTCACCAATAAATGAGTTAGAGTTCTGTTTTGATAATTTTGAAATGAGTTTGAATTTAATCACAACAAAAGGAAAGAAAAAAAGGTTTGAGTTTGACCTGGACTTATGCGATATTGTGCAGACAAGTGAACAATTCCGTTGTCGTCCAGCGGTTAGGATGTCTGGCTTTCACCCAGGAGACCCGGGTTCGATTCCCGGCAACGGAAACGTTTTCTTTTTTGTTTTAATAAAATCGCTCTCGCACCAGTAATTCTCAGCCGTCTCTGTTACCTCCCACCGTTGCTTTTGTTTCCCTTATCAGTCATTTTTGCTTTTTCGTTCTTGTGGGGAGTGAGTCACGGAAGTATTTTCAGTTTCGGCCAATCTCGTTTATTATCACCACCTTCATGTCAGTATTGCCCAAAAGCACTGAATCCTCCTCTCATTTTCCTCCAAATTTTTCATTGACAATCTTCTTGTTTGTTTTTGGAAAATAGGATTTATTATATCAAATCGAATGAATTCTTGTGCAAATAGCTCGTGAAAAAGTTTGAAGTAGCAGAAATTGTAAATATGAATTGATTTGGGCTAATTATACAAAAATCAGGGAGATTGTGAATTTAGGATGTCACTGGATTCTGTTATTATCGGAATCTGGAAGTAATGCATATACTAACATGATTTCCGGTTTTGGCTTTTGGCTTTTGTAGATGGTGTCTGCCTTGGCTCCTCCTCTTCCGTTTGCTCTAATTTTTGAAACTCAGCGTGGAAGGATTAACTTCATACTTTTCGCATTTCAGACTGCTTTGATGTTGTGTTATCAATTGGCTTACACATTCATTCTCGGTGCGTGAGTTGTGATTGATGTACGCGATTCACTTCATGTCATCGAACCAAAATTTTTATGTATACATATCTCAGACAATACATATCTCAGACATCTAGATGTTCTCTGTTCAGGGCAACCTGCCACTCTCAACACCCCGAATAAGCTTTGATGACTCTAATTATTCTACAGCTTCTGCTACAAGATTTTGGAACACCCAACTTTCAATAAAATAAACCTAGAATCAGCCCACAAGTACATAATCTCGTGAGAATAGCAACATGTACAATATATGTTTGACGAAATGCCTCGCGGAAGAGAACTAGAGACCTACAACCTGTCCCCAAAACGTGCTCCATACAATACTCTTAACAGCTCGCCACAACCCAACATAATAATACTCTGACCAACCACATTGGTAACTAAACTAGTCCAGAATATCATCAACTACCATCCAAACATACAACACTCAAACCCCAGTTGACCCGAACCCGCCAGAGCCCCTAACAGTTGAATCAAGATCATCGACCTCAGAGACCTCAGGCGTCACAATTTTCTGGATAATCAACTGCGCAATCCTATCCCCAGCTTTCACTTCAAAATCCACATCCGAGTGGTTGAACAGAATCACTCCAACTGGTCCCCTGTAATCGGCGTCAATCACCCCTGCGCCCACATCAATCGAGTGCTTCCACGCCAACCCGGATCGTGGAGCTGCAGTAACCCAAAATCAAGACAAAAAGAAATAATGAATCAGCTGAAAGAGACCAACCCATCATTTTGGACTAAGGGATCGATGCCAAAAAAGTCAAAAAGGTAGAAGAAAAATTACCAATACGAGCATAGGTTCCTTCTGGAACAGCAATGCTGAGATCTGTGGGTATTAGCGCTTTGCCTCTAGCGGGAACTTTAGTCTCAGCCGCACTACAAGATCAACACATGAAAACACAAAATGAGAAAAATTGAGGAACATAGAAAACCTTTCTGCAATAATGTGAAGACATATACCTGGAGAGGTCGTAGCCAGCAGAAAGCGGGGAAGCCCTTGAAGGCAGAACAGCTTTCTCAGAGAGCTTTTTGACCCGTAAAAACGGAGCGCTTTCATGGGTTTTATTTTCAGAAACGCCGTTTTGGTGGATCTTTTGGATTTTCGGCGAGGGTTCTTCAATTTCAGGGGCGTGATTCGGGTTTTCCGCAGCTTGAGCCATAATCAGGGCACGAGCACAGATTCTGCGAGATGGGTTTCGAGGGAATTGACAAAGGGTGGAGGTGATCAGAGCGAAGTGGGTATTAAATGGGGGGAAAGTTGCCCGGAATATGGGATTGCGGAGAATGGCGCCAAGCATTCCCGCCATTTCACATGGTGCGGTTGAGTTGAGTGTTATTGCTCTCTGCAAGTTTTGCACCAACCCCAATTTTATAGTGTTAATGGTGTTGGGTAGTTTTCCAAATTTATGAATGAATAAGGACGATACCACTAATATTGTATCTGTTGTATATAGCTGTGGTCTTGGTGCATGTTTTTTTCAATTAATTTTTCTTTAATACAATGTGGATGGCAAGTTGGGGAGGTTGAATTAGAGTTCTTGAGATGGATTGTCAAAGGCGAAAGCATTATTGGTATCTCCCTTCCCATTTTTTAAGGAAATAGATACCTCTCATTTAATAAGAAGTGATGTCGATTCAATTAAAAAAAGTGATGCTAATTCAATTAATTAGTTGTCATTTCTAATTTATTTTAAGAATGAATTTTCCACACAAATAAATGACAATTGATTTACATCAAGCTACCACGCATTTGAAGCCCGCTGTGTCTGGAATTATTCTCGGCCCAAAATAAGATGGGCCTTATCCCTAAATGTCCGATTGTAAACAGATTATAGTTGGCCTTTGGGCCCATAAACTAAAAGAATGTCCAGGAGAATTATGGGCCTTAAACAATGTCCAGGTTAGATCCTAATCTTTTACAGAAAGGGATGTGACTAACGTGAGCGGGTCTCCTGCGTCCGTACGCTGCACCCATTATATTTTTCTTTTGGGATTTATCTTGCATCTGCCGTTGCCCTATACTTCACCCGCCTTTGGCTATTCTGTCTGTGGACCTTCAAGCAGTCAATCAAAGGGTTTTGTCTCTCTACCTCGCTTTTCTCTCTCTAAAAATCTCTCTTCCCTCACTTCGATCATCAATGGCTGACAAGACTGAGTTCGTTCCTCGCCCTAATCTGATCCCCAAAGGTTCTTTTGCCTGCATTCATGTCCTTTTTCAGTATTCTGATTCGTTCCTTTTTTTTGCGCCTCGTTTCTTGTTAACCATCTTTATGAAGTTCGTATCTTTAGATTTTTTCGTTTCTGTGAAATCCTAAACTGAAGCTGCTAGCGGGCTCTCACTTTTGGTGTTACTGTGGGTTTAGGGGTTTCTTTTCAGATTAATTAACCTTTTTTTGTTTTTTTTTAATTTTTCATGTGTGCTTAATTCCTTCATTGTGCTAATGAAAGCTATTGTACATCATCTTCCTCTCCCCCCCTTTTTTCCTTTGGTTGCATGCATCCTGTTGAAGCTTTCTCTCTCTCGAAATTGCGGGAGTTTGAAATTTTCTGCTTTAGCTTTTTGAGTTAGACTTTTTTTTCTAAGATTTCTTTTATTTATTTATCTTTGCTATGAGCTAAATCTTTATGTGGCGGCTGCTGGATGCACTTAAATAATAAAAAGTCGCCACCTTCTTTTGAGTATTGATTTCAGTATTGCGTTGTGGGTTAATCTAACTGATAGATTATAGAAAAACAAAAACATCCCTGCATGAAATTCTTGGTCGGGAATGAATAATTTTAAAGCTGTGAATGTGTAAAACCATTTCTCTTTTCTTTTACCACCTGCTTAGGTGTGAGAAACGCTTTTTTCCCATTGCAGTTTATGTGATGAAGGAAGCCAGTGAGAGATATATTTGCCTGTATATTATTGCCTGCTTTACAGAGTAGGGTGCAGCTTTAAGGAGTAACATTGTGGCTGCTCTCTCCTTGATGTTTTGTTTCTGTAGGGGTTTTATAATAATGTTAGGCGCCCCTGGTTATTATTAGAATAACAATATGAAGTTGGAGAGATATGTCATGTCTTTTTTCACTACATAATTGTTCTTTGTGCCATTAAATTATATTAGGATTATAGGAAGATAGATTATGAAAGAATGGGCAAATGGAATGTGCTTTTTGGTCTCTTTACTCATCATTGATTGCTTGAGAACTTTTGTTGATCTCTTATATTGTCGAACACCAAATATCTCAGGACAAAGTCTATCCTGAACATTTTGAATTTAAGAAGTCCAAGAATTTTTATTGGCATTTCTGGATCTCCAGACCACCAAACTTTGACTTGTAAGATAAGTGTTTAGCTAGGATGTATGCTATTTGTTTGTATAATAGAACCAAAAGGATGTTTGTGTCACAAGTTTTTGTTTCAAGTGATCCCTGTGGAATGTTCTGGGTTCTCTTTTCAAGGATCAGATTGAATCTTCAATTTATTTTCATTTCTCTTGAAGTCACTCAGTCTTTTGTCTCTCTTATTTATGTAGATGTTCAAGGACCTGATGATTCCATTCCACTTTCACCACAGTGGCTTCTGCCAAAACCTGGGGAGAATAAAACTGGAGTGGTTACTGGGGTTTGTCATTGTCTACATTGTCTTCTTCTTGCTAATTTTTTTTGTTTGTCCCTTTGTTATGATGATGCGCGAGATTTTGTGATTTAAGGACTTTTGCAGAGACCTTCCTTCTTATGTGTCTTTATTCATGCCATTTTATTGTTCTTTGGTGCAGGAGAACCATTTTAGTTCAGTTCCAGCTCACACCAGTCGTTCAGATATTACGAAATTACCTGGAGGCGGAGAGGATTTGAATGCTAACCAGAACAAGAAAGATGTTTTCCGTCCATCCATACGCGATGTGGAATCTGGTCGTCGTGATCGCTGGCGTGATGAAGAAAGGGACACAAATTCCTCTGTCCGCAAAGACCGATGGAAGGACGAGGAAAGAGAGCACAGTAATAACCGCTGGGCAGACCGATGGACTGATTCATCTGGGAAACAATATGGGGAAGTACGTCGTGCCCCAGGAGAGCGATGGACTGATTCAACAAATAGAGACAGTCATGACCAACGTAGGGAGAGCAAATGGAACACTCGATGGGGGCCTGATAACAAAGAGGCTGATGCTGTGCGTGATAAGTGGGGGGACTCCATTAAAGAGACTGACTTACATCTCGACAAAGGGTCCTCCCAACCTCATCATTTGAAGGATGAGAGGGATGGGGATCATTATCGACCATGGAGATCAACTTCTTCTTACAGCCGAGGTAGAGCCGATCCCCATCACCAAGCTGCAACCCCAAACAAACAGGTTCCAACATTTTCACATGGCCGTGGACGTACAGAAAATCCTGCACCGTCCTTTTCTCTTGGAAAGGGTAGGTCTAGCTTTACAGGTAGCTCTGTCACCCACATGACTGTTAACTTGCAATCACGTGGGCCTATCTTAGAAAAAGGTGATATTGGTGATGGAGAGCCCCATACTCTAAAATATAGCAGGACAAAATTGATTGATATATACAGGACAACTGATATGAGGTCATGCACAAAGTTCTTAGAGGGTGTTATTCAAGTGCCTTCTCTCACAGATGAAGAATCTGTAGAACCTCTGGCATTTTGTGCACCTGCATCTGAAGAATTGGTAAGTCCAGTTCGCTTACCCACCAGTATGGAAGTTTAATCAGCCTGATGGATCATAAAATTAATTGTTTACTCCTCTTTGTAGGTTATCCTAAAGGGAATTGAAAGAGGAGAAATCCTGAGCAGTGGTGCTCCACAGATCAGTAAAGATGGATCTGCTGGCCGTACGACTACTGACTTTGGGCAGTATAGACGAAGCAAACTTGGTAATCAATTTGATAAGTACAGTTATCTTTCTGTGTTTCGTTAACTTTAGCCATTTTTGATGGATGGTAATTTTGTCACTTCAATTTTTGTTGTTTCAATTGGCTTCAGCAGGCAGCAGAGATGATTTGCCAGCAGAAGATTCTAAACATGAGATGGACTATGCCAGAGGTGGATATTCAAATCATTCAGAAAGCTTGTCCCATGAGAAGCAGATTAATTCTTGGCCTAATGCAAATGTTGAGACAGCACAGGACTATCAGG